>NC_047113.1:22164470-22464470 GCF_902500255.1 Thalassophryne amazonica
CCTCTGATAGAAAGTCCAGAGATTTTTTAATATCGTCACCTTCCTCCGCTGTCAGAACCTTCTTAGGCCCCATGGTCGGCTTATGAGCAGCTTGTCGATCGCCGATGTTAACAGCCTGCGTTGTTTGTCACCGGGATGGATCTGCACTGCGCTGGTGCCGCGCGGCCTCGGTGTTTCCGCGCTGATGGATCCGCGGTGGCTGCACGAGGCCTCGGGGAAGCGGCACTCGTGACGCGCGGCTCTAATGACGCAGCGCGCGGCCTCAGTGAATTCACCACGTTGGGCGGGCCTCGGACATTGTTGCTGTCCAGTCGCGGGGCTAAGTTGCCGGTTGAGGTGGTATTCCCACTGTCCGGGTTGGCAAACACCGGCGTGGCAGATGGCAACCACAAACACCACCTCTGAAAACTCAGGTACAAACTTTTTGCAGCTCGCTCTGACGACACGCAGCTCTGACTGACTGTGACTCACGCAAATCTACAAATAATCATTGATTTGCAAATGTGTTCAGATATCCACAAATGCAAATTTCATATTTGTAACTTGTAAACTGGTCTTTGCAAATAATGTTGTATTTGCAAACATAAAACTTAATTTGTAAAAAAAAAAAAAAAAAAAAAATTACATTTGTAAAACTAGAAATTGTATTTGTGAATTGAGTTTCAGCATTTGTGGATCAACAATTACATGCATTCATCGCTTTCCTCTGTGACGTAATTTTGAGACATTCTATTTGTGAAATCCACACAGATCCACAAACAAATGCCTGATTCACAAATACACACTCACGCACACTGGATATCCACTAGATGGCAGTGTGGTTCCATTAATTACACAGCCGTCTATTTAGATCTCAGCCATTTGACTCATTTTGACTTCTGATATGAGCTGGACGGACATGGACGGACAAGGAGAGCAGTCGCCATCATCTAATGTAAGTACAAACATCTTTTGTTGTCCTAACTTAAGATAAGACTTGACTCGCCTGATTATATATCAACTAGCATGGACCTTGGAGGGAAAACTGACTTTATCGCAATTCGTCAAGAAGGAACATAATCAAGCGAGTCGAGTCTTATCTTAAGTTAGGACAACAAAAGGAACCACACTGCCATCTAGTGGATATCCAGTGTGCGTGAGTGTGTATTTGCTAATCAGTAGGCATTTGTTTGTGGATCTGTGTGGATTTTGCAAAAAGAATGTCACAGAGGACAGCAATAAATGCGTGTAATTGGTGATCCACAAATGCTGAAACTCAATTCACAAATACAATTTCTATAATGTTGTATTTGCAAACATAAAACTTAATTTGTAAAAAAAAAAAAAAAAAAAAAAAATTACATTTGTAAAACTGGAAATTGTATTTGTGAATTGAGTTTCAGCATTTTTAACATCCACACAGATGCTGAGAATGACAGCCTCAACACTGCATTTAATCTCTTTAGACTCTATTGGCTTTGCTCAAAAAGTAAATGAGTCCACCCACCACTTTAATCATATCTTAGATCTTGTTCTGACTTATGGTATGGAAATAGAAGACTTAACAGTATTCCCTGAAAACTCCCTTCTGTCTGATCATTTCTTAATAACATTTACATTTACTCTGATGGACTACCCAGCAGTGGGGAATAAGTTTCATTACACTAGAAGTCTTTCAGAAAGCGCTGTAACTAGGTTTAAGGATATGATTCCTTCTTTATGTTCTCTAATGCCATATACCAACACAGTGCAGAGTAGCTACCTAAACTCTGTAAGGGAGATAGAGTATCTCGTCAATAGTTTTACATCCTCATTGAAGACAACTTTGGATGCTGTAGCTCCTCTGAAAAAGAGAGCTTTAAATCAGAAGTGTCTGACTCCGTGGTATAACTCACAAACTCGTAGCTTAAAGCAGATAACCCGTAAGTTGGAGAGGAAATGGCGTCTCACTAATTTAGAAGATCTTCACTTAGCCTGGAAAAAGAGTCTGTTGCTCTATAAAAAAGCCCTCCGTAAAGCTAGGACATCTTTCTACTCATCACTAATTGAAGAAAATAAGAACAACCCCAGGTTTCTTTTCAGCACTGTAGCCAGGCTGACAAAGAGTCAGAGCTCTATTGAGCTGAGTATTCCATTAACTTTAACTAGTAATGACTTCATGACTTTCTTTGCTAACAAAATTTTAACTATTAGAGAAAAAATTACTCATAACCATCCCAAAGACGTATCATTATCTTTGGCTGCTTTCAGTGATGCCGGTATTTGGTTAGACTCTTTCTCTCCGATTGTTCTGTCTGAGTTATTTTCATTAGTTACTTCATCCAAACCATCAACATGTTTATTAGACACCATTCCTACCAGGCTGCTCAAGGAAGCCCTACCATTATTTAATGCTTCGATCTTAAATATGATCAATCTATCTTTATTAGTTGGCTATGTACCACAGGCTTTTAAGGTGGCAGTAATTAAACCATTACTTAAAAAGCCATCACTTGACCCAGCTATCTTAGCTAATTATAGGCCAATCTCCAACCTTCCTTTTCTCTCAAAAATTCTTGAAAGGTTAGTTGTAAAACAGCTAACTGATCATCTGCAGAGGAATGGTCTATTTGAAGAGTTTCAGTCAGGTTTTAGAATTCATCATAGTACAGAAACAGCATTAGTGAAGGTTACAAATGATCTTCTTATGGCCTCGGACAGTGGACTCATCTCTGTGCTTGTTCTGTTAGACCTCAGTGCTGCTTTTGATACTGTTGACCATAAAATTTTATTACAGAGATTAGAGCATGCCATAGGTATTAAAGGCACTGCGCTGCGGTGGTCTGAATCATATTTGTCTAATAGATTACAATTTGTTCATGTAAATGGGGAATCTTCTTCACAGACTAAAGTTAATTATGGAGTTCCACAAGGTTCTGTGCTAGGACCAATTTTATTCACTTTATACATGCTTCCCTTAGGCAGTATTATTAGACGGTATTGCTTAAATTTTCATTGTTACGCAGATGATACCCAGCTTTATCTATCCATGAAGCCAGAGGACACACACCAATTAGCTAAACTGCAGGATTGTCTTACAGACATAAAGACATGGATGACCTCTAATTTCCTGCTTTTAAACTCAGATAAAACTGAAGTTATTGTACTTGGCCCCACAAATCTTAGAAACATGGTGTCTAACCAGAGCCTTACTCTGGATGGCATTACCCTGACCTCTAGTAATACTGTGAGAAATCTTGGAGTCATTTTTGATCAGGATATGTCATTCAAAGCGCATATTAAACAAATATGTAGGACTGCTTTTTGCATTTACGCAATATCTCTAAAATCAGAAAGGTCTTGTCTCAGAGTGATGCTGAAAAACTAATTCATGCATTTATTTCCTCTAGGCTGGACTACTGTAATTCATTATTATCAGGTTGTCCTAAAAGTTCCCTAAAAAGCCTTCAGTTAATTCAAAATGCTGCAGCTAGAGTACTGACGGGGACTAGAAGGAGAGAGCATATCTCACCCATATTGGCCTCTCTTCATTGGCTTCCTGTTAATTCTAGAATAGAATTTAAAATTCTTCTTCTTACTTATAAGGTTTTGAATAATCAGGTCCCATCTTATCTTAGGGACCTCGTAGTACCATATCACCCCAATAGAGCGCTTCGCTCTCAGACTGCAGGCTTACTTGTAGTTCCTAGGGTTTGTAAGAGTAGAATGGGAGGCAGAGCCTTCAGCTTTCAGGCTCCTCTCCTGTGGAACCAGCTCCCAATTCAGATCAGGGAGACAGACACCCTCTCTACTTTTAAGATTAGGCTTAAAACTTTCCTTTTTGCTAAAGCTTATAGTTAGGGCTGGATCAGGTGACCCTGAACCATCCCTTAGTTATGCTGCTATAGACGTAGACTGCTGGGGGGTTCCCATGATGCACTGTTTCTTTCTCTTTTTGCTCTGTATGCACCACTCTGCATTTAATCATTAGTGATCGATCTCTGCTCCCCTCCACAGCATGTCTTTTTCCTGGTTCTCTCCCTCAGCCCCAACCAGTCCCAGCAGAAGACTGCCCCTCCCTGAGCCTGGTTCTGCTGGAGGTTTCTTCCTGTTAAAAGGGAGTTTTTCCTTCCCACTGTAGCCAAGTGCTTGCTCACAGGGGGTCGTTTTGACCGTTGGGGTTTTACATAATTATTGTATGGCCTTGCCTTACAATATAAAGCGCCTTGGGGCAACTGTTTGTTGTGATTTGGCACTATATAAAAAAATTGATTGATTGATTGATTGATAATGAAAGCTTTAAATGTGACCTGCCTTGGTTTAAATGCATGCTGAAAGTAACTGAGTGGAAAATTAATTTTCTAATTTGCTTTGTCCCACTCCTAAATGTGTTCATAATGTGAAAAGAAAAAAATGTGACAACATTTACATGCGCAATATTTAATGGTATCTCAACAGTTCTAAAGTTATACTATATGTGTAATGTTCCGAAAAATTCTAATATGATATTATGTAAAAGGACATGTCGCACATTATTTAATGTCCGGTGTCGCAGAAGAAACAGTGCCCCCAAAAATCTGCCATCACTGTGCATGCGTCATTTCGGAGCTCAGCAGTGTCATTTCTGAGCATCACCGGCAATTCACTGATTATCACCTTGATTCTGCTTAAAACTGCACTCCAGTCATCATCTACCTCAGTGACAGATATCTGAAGCTTTTGTACAACAATCATTTTCAGATAAATTCAGCATTATTTCATAATAAAACATGGCGCGCCGATCAGAGCGCACAGCAGCTGCTGTGGCGCCTACATCATTCCAGAGTGTCAGTAACGACTCGCCAATTATCGCCTCATTTTCTGCATAAAAATGGCCTCGTTTCTGGTGATTGATGATTTAAGAGGTTTTACCTTGTAATCCAGTGGTTCTGATGGTTAATGATCACATTAATCCATTTGATCACTTTGGGTGTAGAGCGGTGGTGTCCAAACTATTCCAGAAAGGGCCGAGACGGTGCAGGTTTTCTTTGCAGCCACTCACTCCAGCAGGTGATTTCACTGATGAACTCATCCCACCTGCTCAAAGGGATGTTAATCAGTGAAATCACCTGCTGGAGTGAGTGGCTGCAAAGAAAACCTGCACCCTCTCGGCCCTTTCTGGAATAGTTTGGACACCACTGGTGTAGAGAGTCAGTCTCATATGTGCTGCTGTGGTCCCAAATGACGCATGCGCAGTGAAGGCAGGACAGGCCAATTTTTAGGGGAGACCTTTTGGTCTGCGACACCAGGTTAGCAACACAACATCAAAGTATTCATGATTGTGTCTATCTGAGGACATGCAGCAATAATTAGTAGTCGCTGATGTATTTTATTTCTAATTATCCCTCTCACTTGGCGAGTCAGCATTGTGCATTTCCGGAAAACATCTTACTCTGCATTTTTTTGCTGTTTCTCGCCATGTGATGTACATTGTAGGAAACATAGAAACATCCCAATGACAGACAGAGTGAAAGCTGCTACATCTGATGAAGTTTCTGAGCTTTCATTCAAAAGTGATGGCTGGGATTTACACAGGACATACAGAGAGGAGACAACACACTTCACTCTGAAACTCTTATCAAATTTTGGACCCTAATGTGTGTTGACTCGGCTGTCTGTGTCACACGACGCTATTTTCCTGCCACCATGAATGCGCACGTGGAACATATCCACAAGGCTGTTTTTACAGGCTGCCTGAAAATGCAGATGTATGTCTGGATTGGAAAAAGTTGGAATACGTTATTTTAGGAGATAATAGACTTTCTACCTAATGTGCTAGAATCATGAGAGAACTTTGTGTGGAGCTGATGGCAGCGCTGCCGTGGAAGCACACCAAAATAGCGGAGATGAAAGGGGAGAGAGCCGCTTTTCGAAGTGGCCAAGAGAGTCCAGCCGTGGCTTATGAGAAATGGGCTGGACACACCTGTCTGCACCAGCTGGGATTATCATTTTCCTTCTTCTAAATCAGGACCACAATGGAAAAACATTCAGGCCACATGCACAGAGATGGACTTAATCACAGCAGAACTGGAGGACATCTGTCCACGAGAGGATGACATGGACCTGGACATTGTCCTCCGGCTGGTGATCGCACGCCATCCATGCATGACGGTGCCAGTCAGTACCTCTTTGATGGCGTTGAACTGGACATTATTCTATGGCTGTCAATTGCACATGAAGACTCCTCAGTGGAGCTGGTAGACTTTGTTATGTTTATTTTACTTTAAGAGAGTCTGTCAGATTTTAGATCTTGATGTGTGCGGAGTCTGTTCTCTGTACCAGACCAGCGCATTGTTTTAACTCAGATATAGCTCCCATCGTGAATGTGGACAGAGGCATGTGTGATGTTTTTCAGGCTGCCTAATCACGCAGATGTATTTCTTAGATTTTTCACAGTTACATTGATGACAACATTTACACTGAGTGCATAAAGCTGATCCTCTAACAGACAGTCTGCTACAGGAGAGTGGCTGCTGCTTTTACCATGACTGCATCAAAAAGTTATCACTTAAAATGGAGCCATCATAACACGACATCACACTTATGCAAACTTTGCAATTAATCTGTGGTTCCATTCTTAACATGAGCAGCTAAATTCCATTCAAAGCTATGTAAATGCTGTCAGCAAAACTCAGAAAATGAGTACTCACGAGTGCTCTGTTTTCGGCAGCCTTCATAGCTGTTTGCTGTGAATCCTGTATACTTTGAGACCGATCCCGGTGTATCATCAGATGGTTACTCACAGCCTAAATCTTCTAAGTTGTTATGATTTCTGTGTGGGATGATCTTTAAATTTAACATAAAAAACACAAGAATATTGCAGAAATCCTTAAATGTCAACAAATAATTTTTGAACACAAACAGATTAACGCAAATGTCATAATGTAATTTTTTGTCAGGAAATTAGTTGTCAACAGCAGCTGCAGTGAGTGCAGTCAAGGTGGATTTGTTTCTGTTTGGAAAATATAACACAATCTTTCTTGGACAGATCATAACTGGCACTTGCCATCATTCCTGAAACCAACTAAACTACTACAGTAAAACTCACCTAAACTGTCATCATATAAACCGGATATTCGCACTCATTGGCCAAAAGCAAAGGTCCCAATGCTTTTGTATAGTTTTCCATATAATAAACATTTTTGCTCACATCCGACAAAATGTCCTGTCCAATTGCAATGCATTCCCATTAAAATCCCTTTGCATATACCGGACAGAGAAGTGTGGATGTGCACAGTAACAGAGGTACAAAATTAAATTTCAGCAATGACACTCTGTGATTATGTTTTTTCAAGCAGACGGTACCCACAGAATGTGCACCTGCTACATCGGACACCGTAAAAGGTTGTGATCAATTTTACGTTGTCACTCCTTTCTCTTCAATCATATTATAAAAGTTTTTGCAGCACGCAGCTAATTAAACCCGCAATTCATGGAGGAAATTGTGCAGTACATCTTACCTTTGATTTGGAGGTTACAGAAAGAAGAGCTAGTTGAGGGACAAATTCCCCAGAAAATCCATTAAAGAAATCCAGAAAAAACATAATCCAGAAAAACGGCATAAAGACACGATGAAGAACTTTAAAAATGTCAAGCACATTGACATCATTGCATGGCACAGTTACAGAACTGCAGAAGCATAAATCAGGGTTCAGGATGTTAAAGTAGCACTCTTGTGCGCAGCAGACTTAGAAAAAAGAGTGACTTGACCAAATGTAATCTTTTTAACGCACATAATGTTTGCTTCTTATTTAAGGCAAGTGTTTATTTTATTCAGAGGAATTCTTGACCCTGTCATTAAATGAGGCAGGTTCTGATTCAGGACTCCCCATAGATCATTCGACACCTCCTGACTGTAACTAATCTGTTATATACATATAATGGATTTCGTCCAGTTTATACATATAACGGATTTCGGTTATAACGGACAAAATTTGCTGGTCCACCTAAATCCATTATATGCAAGTTTTACTGTATAATATTGTAATTCTCTACTGTGTACCACTACTATATTTAAAATTCCGCAATGTTTAAATTCTAATAAAACACTAACTACAACACTGTAACCAGATACTAGCCTTGAAGAAGAAGAAGAGTTTTCTTATTTAACGTGGGTAACCAACGAAAGTCTATGACAGAAAGTCTACGACTTATTTCCAGAAGGGCCCACGGCACGTGTCACTCCTCCCCCCCAGCACTGATGTTAAGAGTGCCAGTCGGGAGCGTGGTTGCAATCGGGAAGCGAACCCGAGTCGCTGGCACCCCAGTCCAACGTGCAAGCTGTTACGCCACCACCTCCCTCTAAACACTTAACAGCATTTTGTTTATGCAGTTGCAGTTAAACAACATAAGCTATGGTTACCCAGTGATGTCTAGTAGTCCCCAGTGAGAGCACCAGCGGGTGCATGTTGTAAAGTTGTGGCTTTTGCAGTCCTCTCCTTTATGGTGTGTCGTGAGGGAATCTCATACCTGCCATCATTTCTTGTGATTCTCAGAATGTCTCAGAATGACATCCTCCACAACACTAATCAGCCTGCAGTCTGTAGCAATCCATTTCACTGTCGCATTTGCGAGCTTCTCTTGCTTTTGTTTATCTATAGTTTTCCCACATGCTGCATCTAATGTAGTCTGACGAAGCCTCACGCCGCAGTTTTTTGATAAAATGATTTGCTGGTATCAGCTGTGTGTGCTGCATTTAGGTGAAATTTAAGACTCAAAGTACTCCACTGATAAGAAAATTCAGCTTTGCAGTTGCTATAAATAACTTTGGTTCTGTCGACTATGTCATGTGGAAGCAATTTACAATGAAAATGGCCATGTAAACGTTCCGTGCCCTTCTCCATGTTGGTTGGTTTATCCGCTAATTCTTTTCTTTTCTGGTGTCAGGGACTCATCACACCGGTTCCTGTGAGCGTGGCAGCAGTCAGCAACAGAGTTGCAAAACAAAAGCCTGTGAGCAACAGACTCTTACAATAAAAAAACAATTGCGTTGATGTGCGATAAAAAAAATTGTCTGCATTAATTAATTAATGTGTTAATGCGATAATGTTTTAACTTGCCCAGCCGTAATTTTTATACGTTAGACATGCATCAACTGTTACCTAAACGGCTGTAAATATAGATAACATTACTCAGGAAGTGGTAAACTATATGCCTAATGAATAAACAGTGATGTATTTTCACCTGTAGTTGGCTTGTTAATGATGACTAGCTGCTAAAATGGTAACAGAACAATTTAAATCTCAGTGATGACGTGATGAAGATGCCACTCTGTTTAGTCCAAAGACAAACAAATCTCAGCAAGAATATTAGCATCAACAAATAAATGGATAGAGCACACAGTGATTTATTTACTATGATGTAACAGTTGAATTAAATAAGGTTTTATCTCAGTATATAATACAGTGTTAATGTACATATATAACTACTGAAAAGTTACTCTATGAAAACATTTCAGCCCATTGAGCTACTGGAAAATATGCATATATTTGTATGAAACTTGGATTAGTTACTATGCTTCATAAAAGGAACAAAATGAGGGTATGGGACCTGGAAAATGTTGAAATGATTATTTTTTTGGCCATTACAGTCAGTGGTACCCCGTTTTGAAGTTTCCAACTCTCTTATTTATATGAAAAAAAAATAAGATAGTTTAGTGTTGTGTTTCTTGTTCCACTGTAATGACAATTCATGGTCATGAATCCTGATTGTTCTTATGTAAGTCGCACTGGAGCATAAGTTGCAGGAACTCTCAAGCTTGTAAAAAAAAAAAAAAAAACAACTTATACTACAGAAAATATGGTACATTTATTCATTGTGAATCATTTCTTGAAAACTGACAGACAATCAACAATGATGTGGTTGTGGAGGGCAGAAATATTTCTTGTTGTAGCTGTCATAAGTAATCAAGAAAAAGGCGGGCTGATCAGCAGAGGTGAAGGTCTGGATTTTCTGATTGCTCTTCTTTGGACTGAGACAAATTTGCAGTAGGATATTACATGCACGGCTGAATAAAATTTCAGCTTTACCTTTGACTCCATATTTAAATGAGATTATGTTGTGGCTCTATAAATTTCAAGTCAATACAACTAAATTTTTGGAGGGAATGTTCATCTGTAACTTCACTGAATAATATCTGTTTTGCTGCTTATGAACATTCAGCCAGCTATCTCAACATGAATGAAAAACGTGTCACGCCATCACTCACTGCTGTCAGAAATGCTGCGCCTTATTCTCAAAGTTATCAAGCACAACAGATTTAAAAATACTTTACCAAATATTGTGTTACGGCAGCTCACCTTCCCAATCCACCAAAAAAAAAGAGACATCCAGTACATCTTGAAGTGCCTTTTCCAACTCTGCTGAAGCAATAATCCCCCGAAGAAAAACCCAGGAGAACACTGCCACTGTTTCAGTTGAAACACTAAAAACTGAGTCACACTGTGTTTGATTATATCTTCAGCACCAATACATTATGATGCAAACAAGGAGAAGAATCCAGGTCAAATCCTATCGCATATTTCTCCGTTTGCTCTTCTTACTCCCCAAATCTTTGCACTGTATCGCAGCTGCATCCATGTATTACAAACGATAACAGTCCTCTCTTTTTCTTCCCTCTCAATCCCATGCCCGTATATAGAGGGGGTTCAGGGGGTTCAATTGACCCCCCCCCGCCCCGAGAATTCTACTGATTTTTTTCTGATCTGGTTATCAACGTTATGTATTTTCTTTTCATTGATAATAAGCAACAAGCACTAACTGTTACACAGCTATTATCACACACCCTCAAGTTTCAATTTCCTCTGCCAGAGTAATCCCTTAAGTGATGAAAGGGGAAACTGCTAGATAAACCTTTCCCATGGGGGTTGAGAATTTTTGCTCCCTGGTCCCTATCCTCCTCTGATATCAAACAGATTAGTAGGCTTGTAAATACCCATGTAGACACACAATTACACTTGTCTGGTTTGTAAAAACATGTTTGTATGTATAAGCTGAGAAATAAAGGGAGCTTCTCCTTCCTGTTGCAAATACTGTAAAGGTGCAAATATTCGCGTGGGATTTATTATGCGAATTTCACGAGTTAAACAAGGTTGCCAAATTAAATACTGCTATTTTAATACATAACGTACATATACAAGGTCTGTGAGAAAAGTATCCAACCTTTTTATTTTATGCAAAACATATATGGATTTGATTCATATGTTTTTACGTCAGCCAAGCTTGAACCTTCGTGCGCATGCGTGAGTTTTTTTCACGCCTGTCGGTTGCGTCATTCGCCTGTGGGCAGGCTTTGAGTGAGCACTGGTCCACCCCTCTTGTCGTTTTTTCATTGTGAGGAAATGGCGGAATGATTTGGGCTTTGTTCCATCTGAATTTTTTCAGAAACTGTTAGAGACAGGCAGCTGGAAACCATTTGGAAAATTCACATGGCTTTCGGTGAAAATTTTATGGGCTTCACAGAGATTAAGGAGTGTTACTACTGCTTTAAGGACGGCCCACAATGGCGCACGGCGCGCCGCGCTCCGAGCCGCGATCGACAGGCTGAAACGACCATTTCATTTCTAAACAGATGGCTGTATGGATCCGGGACCATCGTGTGCAATTTCTCTGGTTATCACAAGAGCTGGACATCAGCCATTTTCTGGCAGATTTCACTTTTAACAAGAGATTTCATCATGGAAAGCCGTGCGGAGGCTTCGCGCGTCGTGACGGAGCCGCTGATGGAGCGAGACAAAGAACGCCTCCGTTTTGGAGTGTCAGAGGACAAGTTGGGACATGCCTATCTCAGCTTTCAGTGGCTTACCAGTCGAGTGAGTATAAGAGAAATTGTGATGGAACAAAGCCCAAATCATTCCGCCATTTCCTCGCAATGAAAAAACAACAAGAGGGGTGGACCAGTGCTCACTCAAAGCCTGCCCACAGGCGAATGATGCAACCAACAGGCGTGAAAAAACTCACGCATGCGCACGAAGGTTCAAGCTTGGCTGACGTAAAAACATATGAATCAAATCCATATATTTTTTGCATAAAATAAAAAGGTCGGATACTTTTCTCACAGACCTCGTACGTACATATTCATAATGTAAACGTGAATATTAATACAGCTAAATACAAGGTCTGTTAGAAAACTATCCGACCTTTTTATTTTTTGCAAAAACTATATGGATTTGAATCATGTGCGCTTGCATCAGCCAAGCTTGAACCTTCGTGCGCATGCGTGACTTTTTTCACGCCTGTCGGTTGCGTCATTCACAACCGACAGGCAGGTATAAAGTTTGCATTAATGTTATCTTGGTTCTTCCTGGGTGGTTCTTATGGCAACTGATCCAATCCCAAGCAAGGACTATTTGTATATAAAAATGTATTTCCTAAAATTATACATTTTGGGTTTCAAATGAAATTTATGTAGCTTTTTACCCCTCGAAATCCTCAAAAAGCTTCTGCTTCGGGGGGCCTCGCCCCCGAGCCCCCCACAAGGGCGTTGCCCCTCGACCCCACCGGGGGCCCTGTGGCCCACTGGACCCCCAAATCAAGGATTTGAACCCCCCCTTTCACATTCCTATATACAGCCCTGAATCCTATTACCTTTTCTCCATCAACTTTTCCAAGTTGATTTCCAGGTTATTCTTTCTGCGTGGTGTTTGGTGGCTTTGCTATTTTTTCTCCTTGTTTTCTGCCTCCTATCAGCCATCATACATTATGACTTCAACAGTGAAACCATCTTACTGACATAACCAGATGTAAAGGCCCTGTCACACCTTGACGATTTAGCCAGCTTTTGCCAATCATATTAAAAAACACTGGCATAAGTCCAATAAGTTAAGGGTAAGTTTTTTATAAGTTAAGAGCATGTTGAAACATGCTGAAGTTTGCTGATGTATGTCTTAATAAGCTGAGCTCCTCAAAAATTTTTGGGCATGCTGAAAATTTTCAACTCATACGTCCCGCACATGCTGGACATAAGTTGTAGTTAAGTTATGTGATTGTTGGCACACTTTTTTTGTAATTTACTCATAAGTCTAAATCCGTCCATTAATGCTGTCCACTGATTGGCTGAAACCTACGGTCCTTATGCAGAACCACTGTTTCATTCACACACGGAGAAAATCTGATCTGTTCATTTCAGTCCAATTCACCATCACAGATGGACATGAATCCACATAAAGCTCCTGATTTTTGAAAATGATGTCTGAAAATACTTTACTGGCATGGCTGGAAATGTAGCATTTTAAAGCAAGTCCCTCAGTGTTATTTTTTTTTTTTGCTTCAGGTGCGTTTCTCATGCCAGTGTCGTGCTCTGAACACACAAAGCACTGTGATGATTTAAAGTTTAAAGCGCCTTCACTGTGGTGTGATCATCAGATGATCTGATTGATCGATAAGGGTGATCACACCTGATTAATGCGCTGTTTAAACATTTATCGCACTGTTGTGGTCGGTGATCGACAGATAACAAAGCACTTCATTCACATCACACCTGATCGCAGTCGACTGGCGCTTTAAAAGTTTAAATCATCACAGCATTTTATTATTCAGGTCTGTGATGACCTGATCAGGTCTGATCAGTGGATCGAATCAGAAATCAACAGTGCTTTGAACATTTAAAGAGAAAATCAAAAAATAAAATAATGTTAAATTACTCTGTTTCTGACCCGCACCACACCGAGCAGTACCGACCCGAACAACTGGGTGGAAACACGGCTGTTGGCATACGCCGGATAATCGTCAATGTGTGACAGCTGCATTAATTTATTAGACATACGCCAGCATGTGCCAGGGTTTTTAATACGGTCAGCATACATAGGCGAAATCGTCAAGGTGTGACAGGGCCATAAGAGAACAATTCTGAATGAGGGACAAATAGGCTGCGCAAACAATATATTTCCTTTTAATAACTTGTTGAACAGTTGAAGGACCAGGTTCTGCTTCATGCTGTCGCTCCTCATTTAATTTTGATGAATAAGTGATGAGATGTTGTTGTTGCTGGCAGTGGTGCTGTATTGTTTTGCAGACAAGAGACAAAAGATTGAATCTCTTATCCATGCTCTGGTGATGAACAGTTTGTCTGCACTTAATTAATCAGGCAGTGATCATTACATTTGTCTGGGTGAGCGGCTTCATGAGATGTTGTTTATGAACCTCACAGTGAGTCAGAAAATGGAGTCAGGCCAAGCTAATAAGAACTGAACTGTTCACAGAATGATAGCTTTATCCTCTTTATCCTAGTATTTATCCTCTTAATGTCACATCTCACAGAGAACTGATACCATTGACTAACAGTGAGTGCATTAAGACATAAATTACGCATCTATGAGCTCGTTTATGTGCACGTTAGTGATGCTGCACTGCAAACACCAAGAAGGCTAAGCATGAGCGCCCCTCTGGCTTTACACAGTACTTTCCATTAAATCACGACATGTGTCCAACTGGCATGAGGTCAACAGTGGCAAGACTGGCAGGGATATAATTTTCTCCAGACAGGTAAAGGTTCACACATGGACATAAGAGTGTAAACACTCCTTCACAGTTGTCACTAAATTGACAGGGGTGAGCTATGAAACATTACTGGCAGGTCAAACAAAGTTTGCAGTTCTGAGATTAATGCATCTTGACATGCAATCTTATCAGTGGAGACCTGGTGGCATAAATTTCTTGTAAGGGTGGCACCGGTGGGAAGTCAAACTTTGAATGTAGCAAACGTAGCCCTCATGTGCTAAACCCACACTAAACAGTGCTAAAAGATGAATGCCACTTCATTACATTGACAAAATTATCTTGAAAGCAAGAAAAAAAAATCTCAAATTAAGGCAAACATTAGTGTTCACACCTTGGAAGTCATGAACACAACATTTTTGAAGGAATTTGATGCAGTATGAATACATACTGTAAATGTTTGAACAATTTGAGTCAAATAAAATATGGCACCAGATTTTGAGTCATGTTTTATCCAAGATTTTCTGGAGTGCTTCCATCAGCAGACGTCATTGACATACTCAGATCTTGTGTTTTCATTTCCTCCTGTGGTACAACAGACTGTATCAGGCACACGATTAAGACGCAGCATACAGTTCTACATAATTTTTAATCTAAAATGCATCTGCATATTTAACTGAACAGTAGATAGTAAATTTCACTGGTATGATTTCTCTCATTTGTGGTGTAACGGATTATAATTGATCCATGAGCAACACCTACTGATGGATTTTCACAAGTGAACCGCTGATTAATTGCAAAGGTTATCTAACAGGGTGAAATACAGATTCAACGTCACAATGTTTTTGTTGTTATTTATTTATTATTTATTTGTTATTATCTATCGTCCACCTGGTCGTTACTGTGAGTTTCTCTGTGAATTTTCAGACCTTTTGTCTGACTTAGTGCTTAGCTCAGATAAGATAATTATAGTGGGCGATTTTAACATCCACACAGATGCTGAGAATGACAGCCTCAACACTGCATTTAATCTATTATTAGACTCTATTGGCTTTGCTCAAAAAGTAAATGAGTCCACCCACCACTTTAATCATATCTTAGATCTTGTTCTGACTTATGGTATGGAAATAGAAGACTTAACAGTATTCCCTGAAAACTCCCTTCTGTCTGATCATTTTTTAATAACATTTACATTTACCCTGATGGACTACCCAGCAGTGGGGAATAAGTTTCATTACACTAGAAGTCTTTCAGAAAGCGCTGTAACTAGGTTTAAGGATATGATTCCTTCTTTATGTTCTCTAATGTCATATACCAACACAGAGCAGAGTAGCTACCTAAACTCTGTAAGGGAGTTAGAGTATCTCGTCAATAGTTTTACATCCTCTTTGAAGATAACTTTGGATGCTGTAGCTCCTCTGAAAAAGAGAGCTTTAAATCAGAAGTGTCTGACTCCGTGGTATAACTCACAAACTCGTAGCTTAAAGCAGATAACCCGTAAGTTGGAGAGGAAATGGCGTCTCACTAATTTAGAAGATCTTCACTTAGCCTGGAAAAAGAGTTTGTTGCTCTATAAAAAAAGCCCTCCGTAAAGCTAGGACATCTTTCTACTCATCACTAATTGAAGAAAATAAGAATAACCCCAGGTTTCTTTTCAGCACTGTAGCCAGGCTGACAAAGAGTCAGAGCTCTATTGAGCTGAGTATTCCATTAACTTTAACTAGTAATGACTTCATGACTTTCTTTGCTAACAAAATTTTGACTATTAGAGAAAAAATTACTCATAACCATCCCAAAGATGTATCGTTATCTTTGGCTGCTTTCAGTGATGCCGGTATTTGGTTAGACTCTTTCTCTCCGATTGTTCTGTCTGAGTTATTTTCATTAGTTACTTCATCCAAACCATCAACATGTTTATTAGACTCCATTCCTGCCAGGCTGCTCAAGGAAGTCCTACCATTATTTAATGCTTCAATTTTAAATATGATCAATCTATCTTTGTTAGTTGGTTATGTACCACAGGCCTTTAAGGTAGCAGTAATTAAACCATTGCTTAAAAAGCCATCACTTGACCCACCTATCTTGGCTAATTATAGGCCAATCTCCAACCTTCCTTTTCTCTCAAAGATTCTTGAGAGGGTAGTTGTAAAACAGCTAACTGATCACCTGCAGAGGAATGGTCTATTTGAAGAGTTTCAGTCAGGTTTTAGAATTCATCATAGTACAGAAACAGCATTAGTGAAGGTTACAAATGATCTTCTTATGGCTTCGGACAGTGGACTTATCTCTGTGCTTGTTCTGTTGGACCTCAGTGCTGCTTTTGATACTGTTGACCATAAAATTTTATTACAGAGATTAGAGCATGTCATAGGTATTAAAGGCACTGCGCTGCGGTGGTTTGAATCATATTTGTCTAATAGATTACAGTTTGTTCATGTAAATGGGGAATCTTCTTCACAGACTAAAGTTAATTATGGAGTTCCACAGGGTTCTGTGCTAGGACCAATTTTATTCACTTTATACATGCTTCCCTTAGGCAGTATTATTAGACGGTATTGCTTAAATTTTCATTGTTACGCAGATGATACCCAGCTTTATCTATCCATGAAGCCAGAGGATACACACCAATTAGCTAAACTGCAGGATTGTCTTACAGACATAAAGACATGGATGACCTCTAATTTCCTGCTTTTAAACTCAGATAAAACTGAAGTTATTGTACTTGGCCCCACAAATCTTAGAAGCATGGTGTCTAACCAGATCGTTACTCTGGATGGCATTTCCCTGATCTCTAGTAATACTGTGAGAAATCTTGGAGTCATTTTTGATCAGGATATGTCATTCAAAGCGCATATTAAACAAATATGTAGGACTGCCTTTTTGCATTTACGCAATATCTCTAAAATCAGAAAGGTCTTGTCTCAGAGTGATGCTGAAAAACTAATTCATGCATTTATTTCCTCTAGGCTGGACTATTGTAATTCATTATTATCAGGTTGTCCTAAAAGTTCCCTAAAAAGCCTTCAGTTGGTTCAGAATGCTGCAGCTAGAGTACTGACGGGGACTAGCAGGAGAGAGCATATCTCACCCGTGTTGGCCTCTCTTCATTGGCTTCCTGTTAATTCTAGAATAGAATTTAAAATTCTTCTTCTTACTTATAAGGTTTTGAATAATCAGGTCCCATCTTATCTTAGGGACCTCGTAGTACCATATTACCCCATTAGAGCGCTTCGCTCTCAGACTGCGGGCTTACTTGTAGTTCCTAGGGTTTGTAAGAGTAGAATGGGAGGCAGAGCCTTCAGCTTTCAGGCTCCTCTCCTGTGGAACCAGCTCCCAATTCAGATCAGGGAGACAGATACCCTCTCTACTTTTAAGATTAGGCTTAAAACTTTCCTTTTCGCTAAGGCTTATAGTTAGGGCTGGATCGGGTGACCCTGGACCATCCCTTGGTTATGCTGCTTTAGACGTAGATTGTGGGGGGGTTCCCATGATGCACTGTTTCTTTCTCTTTTTGCTCCGTATGCATCACTCTGCATTTAATCATTAGTGATCGATCTCTGCCCCCCTTCACGGCATGTCTTTTTCCTGGTTTTTTCCCTCAGCCCCAACCAGTCTCAGCAGAAGACTGCCCCTCCCTGAGCCTGGTTCTGCTGGAGGTTTCTTCCTGTTAAAAGGGAGATTTTCCTTCCCACTGTGGCCAAGTGCTTGCTCATAGGGGGTCGTTTTGACCGTTGGGGTTTTTCATAATTATTGTATGGCCTTGCCTTACAATATGGAGCGCCTTGGGGCAACTGTTTGTTGTGATTTGGCGCTATATAAGAAAAAAGTTGATTGATTGATTGATTGATTGATTGTTTTTAAAATAATATCTGCGTGAACCTCAAGGCAGAGTTCAAGTGAAATCAAGTGTGAGCAGAGAAAAAGCATTTGTGCATCCACGTGAACAGAGCAAATAAAAAGCAGAGTGCCTGGTGCCTTTTGCATTGCTCAAATCTGACTGTGAGGCTTCAATTTCAATTTAATTCAGTTTATTCAATTTATATCGTGCCAACTCACAACATTGTCTCAAGGCGCCTCACATAAAACCAATTTAAAAACAGACTAAAAAGAATTAAAAGATTAAAAGGCACAATTTAAAAGACATGATTAAATAAAGGAAATAAAAGGCAAGTAGCACAATAAAAATAGCAAAAACATAAAATGCTAATCATAAGCATGGGAAAACAAATATGTCTTGAGCCGAGACTTAAAAATGTCCACAGAATCAGACTGCCTCACTGACACAGGGAGACTGTTCCACAGAGCAGGGGCCCAGTAAGAAAAGACTCTTTGACCCGCTGACTTTTTCTTTACCGTAGGAACACAAAGCAGTCCCGCATCCTGCAAATGCAGAGCCCGGGCCGGAACGTAGGGCTTCACCAAGTCGGCCAGGTAGCAAGGCGCCAATTCATGAACAATTTTGTAGGTTAGCAGTTAAACCTTAAAGTGTGCTCTCACAGAGACAGGAAGCCAATGAAGAGATGCCAGAATGGGGGTAATATGGTCAAACATTCTGTTTCATGT
Source organism: Thalassophryne amazonica (assembly GCF_902500255.1). Classification (NCBI taxonomy): domain Eukaryota; kingdom Metazoa; phylum Chordata; class Actinopteri; order Batrachoidiformes; family Batrachoididae; genus Thalassophryne; species Thalassophryne amazonica. Next base: position 22,183,464 of record NC_047113.1, read on the forward strand.
CAAAAGTCTGGCAGCAGCATTCTGAACCAGCTGGAGACCCCTAATGGTGGACTGCGGTAACCCTGAAAAAAGGACATTACAATAGTCCAATCTAGAAGAAACAAAAACATGAATCAAGGTCTCAGTATCAGCCATAGACAGGATGGGGTGAATCTTTGCTATATTTCGCAGATGGAAGAAAGCTGTCCTTGTAATGTCTCTAATATGGCGATCAAAGGACAACGTAGGATCAAAAAGTACCCCAAGGTTCCTCACTTTGTCCATATGTCCTTTTCATTCCGCCATTTCCAGACAATGAAAATCCGACGAGGGGGCAGGACCACTCCTTCCACAAGGCGTGCTCACAGGCGAATGACGTCACCGACAGGCGTGGAAAAACTCACTTATGCGCACGAGGGTTCAAGCATGTCTGACGTAAAAACATATGAATGAAATCCATATAGTTTTTGAAAAAAATAAAAAGGTACGATACTTTATGGACAGACCTCGTATGCTATGACAGACCTCGTATGCTATGAAAATAAAGTTTCCTGACCTTTGATCACATCTAATATAATTCTGAAAAGGAACTTCTAAGAAGTGACCTTGAAAATTATTTCAGAGGTAAAACTTTGTGGAATTGGAAACCAGTGTTGGTGGAGATTTGTGCTCTACGAACACGGTGCTCTAGTTGTAATTTGTGATGAAATAATACATTTTACTGAAATGGGCATTCCAATAAATGTAATATCAGCCATGTTCATGCATTGGTCCACCTCCTCTTCAGGCACGGAACTCCCTGGGCACTCCGACACGCAAATACAGCAATCACTTAAACATGGACTTGCCTCAATATGTCTTTCTATCGAACAAAGGGATGAGTCTATGTTAGTCTGGAGCTTCAGGTGTTTGTCCTTGCAGGTAAACACTGCATCTCTTCCCTCCTCTACGTAAAAAAAAAGCTTTTGTTTTTGCAGAACACACACCACTTTAACCCGCATCCTTCATCATTTTCTTCCGTCCTGTTTTCCACTTTTTGGTCAGCAATTCTTGTCATCATCCTCTACTCTTTGGTCGTAGATGCCAGCCAACATATGCACTTTACTGCCAACAACGGGCTGAGCAGCACGTAAACAATTCACGTAAACTGATTGTCCAAACTGACTCAACCAGTGGAATTTCGAGGATACATGGCCAAATGACTGATATTATCTGCGATTTCCTATTTGAGGTTTTGTAAGTGCTTGCCTCTGTCTAACTACAGTTGTATGTAAAAGTCTGGGCACCCTGACGTTTTCCATGATTTTCCTTTATAATGATGATGTTCTTTTCTAAAAATTTTAAAAAGCTTCTTTGTGGACTATTTTTCCTGCTGGACAGTTTGATGCACAAACCAAAATCCAGGGAAGCGTTTGGAGGATAAATAACTGAAGTGGCCAAATAGAACTTTACTTTGTCACTACCACCCAGTATAACCAATCATGTTCCTGAATCCATATCAAGCCTGTGGCTGCTGATGCAATAGTTCTTCAGAAGGGCATTAAGCAAGGAAACCTCAACAGTAGTGAAATAACACACACATTCAAGCAGAACAGCCTCTCTTTTGCTTCCTGTTATCAAATAAACAAATGTACACAAAGAAATGCGGCCTACCTCAACCTGCTGACAAATCTGAATGAGCTTGGCCATTTGGTTTTCCAGTTCACTGTTCCGCTTCACCAGGTTGGTTAGGTTGTTCTCCAGTGTTTGCTGTTTAGAAGGGAGGAAGGAGCAAAGAAGAGGAGCGATAAAGGAAACAAACAGATAAGATGGAACATTATTACTACATGTAGCACACAGTGCACAAACACAGGCTACATTCAGCAACAACTCGTATCCAACTGTAAAAAAAGAGATGCAAATGTTTCCACAAATTATTTTATATTTTTCTTGTACATTAGACGAGTTATAAACCTCTATCACAAATGACTGCCAGCCTGAAAAGTCATTATACCTTTTAATGAGTACATAACAGCACATTCTTCAAAACAAAATGAATGTATTCAAAACACTCAACCATTAACTACAAGTGTAGCCTTAAAGTGATAGAAATTGTGCAGTGTTTGACCATAAACACTTGATGTTGGCCTACTTTTGGTTAGTTTGAGATGGAGTAGTTCAGTTCAAAGGTTCGACAGCACGAGTTGTGGTCATCTTAAAGCAGAATGGATGCAACATGAGATGCTTTATAATAGCTAACACAGTGTAGTTAATCATCACGTTTGGATAAGCATGTTCAACAGTTGATTATTTTTGGACAAAGACCCAGCAACCAAAAATCAACAGTCACTTTAATTGAAACAAAAAGAATGTATTTGCCATGTGCATTTGACACTGTGTTAATAACTATGGATTCCTCCTAAAAAGGCCAAAATTAATGATTGTTTTCATGCCTTTATGATGAATTAATTAGTTATTTATTTCATATGTATAACTATTTTATGACAGAATAAAAAAAGTAAAATAAAAAACAGCTTGCCATAATTTCCCAGTACTGAATATGTCTACAAATACATTTTTGATCCAAAGTCAAAATCAGATTAGCTCACATTTAGCCAGGTTATCTATTTAAATTAGCTGGTTTAGAACTTTTTAAATCACCTTTAACATCATAAAAGTATTTTCAAATCAATAGCAGTTTGTATTCATTTGTATTATCGACAACCAAATGAAATCCAGTACAGGGCATATTTTCCCATTTTTTTTAAGAGTGCTTTCAACCAGTAAAATGAATGAATGAGTATATGAATGTATGAATAAAGAAGCAACAAATATGTTTGAAGAGTTCTGAAACCAGTTTCAACGTTTTTGTCGAACTGTAACAAGTCAAAAACAATATATCTCAAATAAATCAGAAATGTAAACAAATGTGAAGATGAACAAAGTTAAACCAGTTACACTTCATAAATGCCTTGAATAATTAATTTGTGAAACACAATGGGCCAAAACCATCATCTGTGGTTGTGGCAAAGATTTCTCTCTCTCTCTCATGAACACACACACACACACACACACACACACACACACACACACACACACACACACACACACACACACACACACACACACACACACACACACACACACACACACACACACACACACACCAATTTTCAAAACAGGTGACTACGTTTGTTCAATCAGCCAATCTATTAATGATCTGGTTCAGTAAAACATGTACCATCCAATATGTGGTGAAAGTGAGACTTAAGATGAAATATCAGTTACAAAGTCACCTAAATATCTTGAATTAGCATCCATCCATCCATTTTCTAAACCTACTTATTCCAAGTAAGGGTCCATGAGAGGCTGGAGCCCATCGCAGCAGTCATGCGGCGTGAGATGGGGTACAACTTGGACAGGATGCCAGTCTATTGCAGGGCTCCTGAATTAGCATATAAAACTAAATTATATAGTGTTGATGATAACATCACCTCCAATTTTTAAGTCTACAATGAAATATAATTATTTTAATATAAACAAAGTTTTTTCATCAAATGTTAGCACTTATTTACTACTGTATATCTGATTTCATGACGTAATGTATAACAACAACCATAATCCTGGAGAAATTTAATCATCAAATCAAACTCTATCCTGCGGCTGTCAGATGCAAAATAAAAGACACACACACACACGCACGCACACACATGCATGCACGCGCGCGCGCGCGCGCACACACACACACACACACACACACACACACACACACCAATAAAATCATCTGAACACAAATGTGGCGACAAAAGGATGAAAGTAAAAACGGCAATAAATAGAACTCCTGTTCAAAAGAAGGAAATCAACAATGGTGGTGGTGGATGTAAAAATATGAGCAACCACAGCTGGAAAGAAAACAGCAAGCCAAAGCAGCAGACAAGCAGCAGGTGTTTGAGGTACTGCTACTCATGCAAGTGAAAGAGAGAAGGGTAGGACAGGCACCCGGGAACTGCTGACTGTCACTGTGTCCATTAAGTCCTATTTTCTAATAATTTCTCTGGCTGTCACTCAGCCTGGTTTAGTCCATCTGCCTGATGTCTGTTCGACTTTGTGCCCTTTTAGTTTATCTCTTATCCTCTTACCTATGACGCCTCCTTACTCATTCAGGTGTCTGTCTCTAAGCGTCCTAGCGGGGTGGCGGAGGGGAAGAGGGTGGGGATTGTTAAAAGGCAGCCAGGAAACTCACCGCAGCGCTTGTCTTTGAAGCCTCCAATACTGCATCTGACACTCTGCCCGGGCTCACCTGATAAGCCTATGAATACACACACAAACAAGCCTTACTGGACTGATCGCACGAGTCCCACCTAACACACAGCGACTGGAGATAAAAAAAGAAACACACCAAAACCAGCCTTCTTTTCTACACTGACAATGTTACATTATTTAAAAACATTCAGTTGTGCTGCAGGTGTGTTTGTGTGAATGGGGACAGATGGGCCCTTAATTAGCAAATTGGAGACAGAGATGATTAAGGCATTAGATTAATACACCTCCGCCTCCCATGGCGCTGCGGCGAGACAAACTCATCTGTCCTTCATGTGTGCATGTTACTGCGTGTGTCTATTGTATGTGCATGAAATTCAATCTGTGTAACTGCAGTCAACATGTCCCACCAAGTGCAGATGAAAACCTTTGAGCATGTGTCATCAGATGAATTATATTACATAAATGCACAGATCCCAGCATTTATATATATATATATATATAGTAATTTAGGCAGGTATGTTTGGACTTCCAGGGACAGAGAGATGACATGTTTGTGATTATGGTGCAGAAACTGTATTACGTCAACATTAATGAATACTATTTGCATACACAACAGAGCTATGGAAACCACTGGTAACTGCAAGCAGAGAGGCGGAGAGGTGCACTTCTCTACCTGTTTGATCGTGCCATCACAGAGCCCCTATAGTGACATGCCGAAGCGTGACTGCTTATTTATTCAATGTTGGTGGAGAAATTCCTGGGATTACTGCAGCCCAACCCTCGTAAAACTTTATTACATTTTGAAGCAGTGGCTTGCAAGTAAAATTAGTTAGCATGAATGAATTCTGTGCAACAAGGCTGGTGCCTTTGTGTAGAAAACAGCAATACACATATTTCAGGGTAGCAGATGGAAAAGTCAATTATTTTCTTTTCTTGTGCTTTATGTGGTTGTCACTCTGAAGATGTGATTGAAAAATAAACCAAAAGGTGTTACTTTGGTTTCTGAAGGGACCTGAACACAGGCTGTGCAGAAAATCAGAAATGAAAAATGGGAAGTTTTCCCGGTCACTGAGTTGTGATTTAACAGCCGCATATGAGTACCAGTGCTAAACCTTTGTGTGTGCTAAATGGATTGTTTGAGTGCCCACATTGTTCTGTGTGTGCAGATGGAGTTCTGGCTGGATGGAGTTCGTGTGTGTGTGTGTGTGTGTGTGTGTGTGTGTGGTGGTGGTGGTGGTGGTGGGGGGGGGAGGGGGGTGCCAAACCAACTGTCAGCAAGAAACTCATTAATGGCCTACTCACACGGCACTTAATGAAGGGCAATGAAGCCCTAACGAAACAAGAAACCTGGACTTTCGCTGACTTTCGTTGGCATCATTTAACCTTCACTCAACTTCATTCCTGCAGCAGTCGCTTCATCAAGATTTTTAAACAGTTGAAAATTTTGAATGAAGGGCAACGAAAACCTCAATTCGTCCATATTTCGTTTTGCTGTCGTTCTTGATGTTTTTATCGTTTGCTTAGTTTTTGTAATGTTAGCATTTAGTTTGACTTCGTTCGACCAGCTGAATGTTTTCACACAGTGCAGAAGCCGTTTCTGAGGGCTGCTGCTGCCGCTGTGTTCATGTATCATCGGAAATTACAGGACAAACTCAGCCTGTTTGCTTGGATTTTTTTTTTTTTCTGGGTGGGGGGTCAGCTTGAATGGGCTCAGGCACCTTATATAGGTAGATAATTAAAATGATTATATAAAGAGCTGTTCAGGAAAGCAGAATTCATCTTGTGGATCAGTGGCAGCTGATGGAAATAACCGCACATGGGGAGTCAATGCTTGCTCAATCGTTATATATTCAATCATCTTTACACTTATATTTATTCTCCCTTTTGACAGTTTTCTGTCATAAATCAATATATATATGGCTTAGTAACGTAATACAGTGATACAGCATTGACCACTTCACACCAGTTTTTTTTTTTTTTTAATTGGAGCAAGATGGAGCATGCAGCATGTCATCAGACAATGAGGATTCTGATGATGAAAGAGATGATTCCTCTTTTGTCCTGGACGAGGAACCAGAGCAGGTGGACCCACCGACATGCGCACAGATATCCACAGTGTCTGTTTGCAGGTCCTCCAGGACTCAGGCGCTATGAGCTCCATCCCAGCACCGAGTCCTGGTATTCAGAGATGCAGACAAACACTGCTCCAGCTGTAGCTCCAGGCGCATTTTGTTTAAAGTGTCAAGATCAACGTTAGCTTTGGTTTCGTTTAGTTCCTCTTTCATCCCTTTTGCGCTCTTGATTCGCAGGCTATTTGGTGATAAAGCTCTTTCGTCCACCTTTTCTCAACGAATTGTGACTTTTTTGCTTTTTCCCTTCATTCAGGAATCGTCGTGTGCCATGTGACTGGGCTACAAAGTGCACAACAGACATCAAAAAAGGTCAGAAAGAGTTGAAGAGACTTGTGGAGCAGAGAAGAAGAAAGTTCTTTCAGTTTCTCTCTTTTTGCTTGGGTTCACCACTGCAGTTCTGATATGGACCTGCATGTTGATTTACCACAAGTGTTATTGCTTGATGGAATGATGCAACTCCACATTACATGGAGAATGGGCACAAGTGGTCTGGAAGTGGGAATCTTCTGTTTCATCACTTGGCCACCAGAGAAAGAACAGAGAAAGGCAAAGAACTAACATAAAGAAAATAATGGCATGGACGAGAGAGAGAGAGAGAGAGAGAGAGAGAGAGAGAGAGAGAGAGAGAGAGAGAGAGAGAGAGAGAGAGAGAGAGAGCGAGAGAGAGCAAAGAGGGTTGATGTCGAGACGATGGATGATGGTAGAAATCAAAGTTAACTAAAACCAGCACAAAGCTTTCACAAAGTGACAAAGGTGACTCAGTCACTGTAAATTAAAAAAAGCTACTCGTGGCCAAGTATCATCCGCCGGAAACAACACCTCCTTGATGTTAAATGACAAATTTTTGTCTCTCCCCATCAACTGTGTCCCAATGACTAGGGGTGGGCTATACTGTGTCAGTAACTATACATGGGTAGAATTTCTCCCCACAGTAGCAACTTGTGGTGTCATGACATACAAAAATACACATCAGTTGATATCTTTTCATTTGCACCACATGTGGGCACCTCATTCAGAACAATAGTGGAAGACAGAGTTCAATGCATGAGAGGACAAAAGCTAAGCCAACCATATAATGAACAATAGAATGTCATTCTGTCATATCATAATCACATCAAGGTGATGAAGAGTGAGAGAAAAAATATACTGAAAAGAGGCCACAAATCTCAAACGCTACTTTATACACATACTAAAATGCAAGTTATGTGGACAAAATGATAAACTAGTTTCTACATTTCATTAGTTCATGGACTGTGCCAAATTCAATTCTCACACTGTGTGCAAAATTGACATAGAATGAGATGTTTTCATTGTGCACTCATATGATTATAATAACAAACAAAAATAAATGTATTGAGAACAGAATAGATTTTGTTTACCCGGAGACATGCATGCATACAGAGAAATTAATGTCTTGGCCATAGCATGTCAAGCACTAAATTCTTTGTCTCTATTTTTTTACTCTCAGTGGTCCAGCTCTGGGGCTGTGCTGTGGACATCTTCATGTGTACTTTGAAAATTTGGTCCTTAAAAGGTTGGCAACTTCTTTTCTTTTTTCACCTGCTCCCACTGAAAATCTTGACCAGCAGAAGCATCCACCTCCACCTTACAAATTCTTGATGGAAGTCTGGAATACTCTGGCCATGGGACGGAGCACTGAATGGTAGCACTTCCATATCACCATTTATATCGTTATTTCCAAAATTAACACAAAATAGCAACAGATAGTTTTAAATTAATACTGCCCATCGCTACCAAGAATATGTGCCAAGTTTTATTTTGATACATCACACCATTGTTGTGGCTGTGGTGGTGGATTGAAAAAAAAAGAAGAACTGAATAGATTTGAGAAAAAATTATACAAACACACACACACACACACACACACACACACACACACACACACACACACACACACACACACACACACACACACACACACACACACACACACACACACACACACACAAACAAACATAGAACCCCAATTCCAATGAAGTTGGGACATTGTGAAAAATGTAAATAAAAACAGAATACAATGATCTGCAAATCCTCTTCTACCTATATTCAATTGAATACACCACAAAGACAAGATATTTACTGTTCAAACTCATAGAAGTTTTTGATTTTGTGCAAATATTGCTCATTTGTAATGGATGCCTGCAGCACATTTCAAAAAAGTTCGGACAGCGGCAACGAAAGACTGGGAAAGTTGATGAATGCTCTAAGAACACCTGTTTGGAACATTCCACAGGTGAACAGGTTAATTGGAAACAGGTGAGTGTCATGACTGGTTATAAAAGGACCATCCCCAAAAGGGTCAGCCATTCACAAGCAAAGATGGGGCGAGGATCACCAATCTGTGAACAACTGTGTGAAAAAATACTCCAACAGTTTAAGAACAATGTTTCTCAACGTTCAATTGCAAGGAATTTGGGGATTCCATCATCTACAGTCCATAATATAATCAGAAGATTCAGAGAATCTGGAGAACTTTCTACACGTAAGCAGCAAGGCCGAAAACCAACATTGAATGCCCGTGACCTTCAATCCCTCAGACAGCACTGCATTAAAACTGACATCACTGTGTAAAGGATCTTACTGCATGGGCTCAGGAACACTTCAGAAAACCATTGTCAGTTAAAAAAGTTTGTCGCTACATCTACAAGTGCAAGTTAAAACTCTACCATGCAAACATCCAGAAACGCTGCCACCTTCTCTGGGCCTGAGCTCATTTGAAATGGACAGATGCAAAGTGGAAAATTGTGCTGTGGTCTGATGAGTCCTCATTTCAAATTGTTTTTGGAAATCAGGGACATCGTGTCCTCTGAAAGAAAGAGGAAAAAGAACATCCAGATTGTCACCAGCGTAAAGTTCAAAAGCCAGCATATCTGATAGTATGGGAGTGTGTTAGTGCCCATGGCATGGGTAGCTTACACATCTGTGTGAAAAAATACTCCAACAGTTTAAGAACAATGTTTCTCAATGTTCAATTCTAAGGAATTTGGGGAGTCCATCATCTGTAAGGTACATCCAGGTTTTGGAGCAACACATGACGCTATCTAAGCAACATCTTTTTCAGGGACGTCCCTGCTTATTTCAGCAAGACAATGCCAAGCTATATTCTGCACGTGTTACAACAGTGTGGCTTTGTAGTAAAAGAGTGCGGGTACTAGACTGGCCTGCCTGCAGTCCAGACCTGTCACCCATTGAAAATGTGTGGTGCATTATGAAGTGCAAAATACAACATTGGAGACCCCGGACTGTTGAACAACTGAAGTCGTACATCAAGCAAGAATGGGAAAGAATTCCACCTGCAAAGCTTCAACAATTAGTGTCCTCAGTTCCCAAATGCTTATTGAGTGTTGTTAGAAGGAAAGGTGATGTAACATACCATATATAACATGTATATATAATATATATAACACCACTGTCCCAGCTTTTTTGAAATGTCTTGCAGGCATCCATTTCAAAATGAGCAAATATTTGCACAAAAACAATAAAGTTTATCAGTTTGAACATTAAATATCTTGTCTTTGTGGTGTATTCAATTGAATGTAGGTTGAAGAGGATTTGCAAATCATTGTGTTCTGTTTTTGTTTACATTTTACACAACGTCCCAACTTCATTGGAACTGGGATTGTATATGAATTTAGACTTTTTCATAAAACCCCCAAAAGTCTGGTCTGGCAGAAATTGACATTATATGATGCACTGAAGTTAGCATGGACCAAGGAGTACAGGGGCACCTGATATAAAAAAAATATTAGGCATACATTTTAAAGTTGTAAACACACCTCTAAATCTGAAGCACTGGTGGTGTTCAAGTGGAATTTCACATTGTTTTTTTTCCATACAGGTTATAGGGTTGATATGGGAAGTGATGGATGCAGACATGTTCACATGGATGGAGCACTTTTGCATGTCACCTGCCTTGGGCCAAGCAAAGAATAAAAAAGTGGGCACTGGAAAATGATCAGAGAACAATCAAACATCATCACTGATGGTTTCCGTTACAGATCAGTCTTATTTGAAGTCAAAAATGGTTGTTCGTAAGGAAGGTTCAGACAAGAACGGTAGGACAGAGGGATGGGAACAAGAAAGAGAAGGCAACATCAAACAGGAAGGTAAGAGAAGGAAAAACATGCAGCTCATCAGGTAGTCAAGCAGCTTACTGGGGCAGGCAGTATTAGCATACGGTAATATCATTCACCCTTTCATCCAACCTTGGATTTGCCATGTCATGAAAGTGAGTGAGAGAAATAGACGGGGTTGATGGGATGGAAATAGGAATAGGTCCCATGCTACCCCCCCTCACCACTGGTCTTGCTCCTACTTCAAAGTAGCTCAAGGCAGGCCAGCTTCCTAATTCCAGCAGCTGTGTCTGCAGGCTTTTCTGCTTTGTTAAGTATCTTTCCAGTGTTCACAGCCATTCTCTGTCTTTAAAGACATCCTTTTTCATCTAATCTCACTTATGTAGTCACACTCTACCCATCCATCTCATTGCTTCAGTCCTTATTCTGTCCATTTTGTCACAGTTACAACTACAGTTGCTGACAACCCATCATTTTGGGTTAGATCACCGCCCCCTCGCCCCACCGTATGCACTCACTGTGTTGAGTAGCTCTCATGCCACATTTTGTTAAAGATGATCCCATTTCTATTTGAAACACGAAGGACAAATCTTGCTTTTACGGTTTCACCTGTTCACAGCTTAGGCCTATGTTTTTACATGCATGACGTCAACCTGCGTGAAGCTGGCTTACCCTGTCATTCAAAATATATACAATATTACTATAGAGATCAGTTTGGAGAGATCTGGACGTGGATATGGGGTTGGGGGGGGGGGGGGTGAGTGACATCAAGGGTCAGAAAATGTATTTTTGAATCACTCAAATGCTTTAAGAGCACAAATGAAAATTTTTACAGCACAAAACAGCACAAATGTACAACAGTGTTATTTTAATATTTTGAAAGGGGGGGGGGGGGGGTAGCTTCATGCAGGTAGGGTATCTGTATATATTTAGGCCTGTATGTATAATTTTGACTGCGTGGACTACAGAAGATCCAAAGTAAATTCCAAGGTGTGCACCCAATTCTTGTTGTTTTTTTTAAGTCATTAATGATGTATGCTGTACAATCACTCAACCCTGGCAAAAGAAAAAAACATCATTAAAAGCCTGAAATTCCTGTGCTATTCATGCCTAAGATGAGAGTATGCAAACATATGACCACAGCTGTATAATGCACAGGTGTATCCTCCTTCTTGTTCTACTTGTTTTCATATTTAAATAGTTGAGGTAATTAACAGTTGTATGACATCAATAACTGTCAATCCCTAATTGAAATGTCTATTTGTACAATGCAAAATTGTTTCCAACTCATGTTGCAAGTTCAGGGACAAGGCCAGAGTGAATATGTTCATGGCAACAACACAGAACTGTATTCAGACCTCATATGAATGAGTCCAGAGAGACCTGAGGTTATGTTTCATGGATGCACTTAAAAGCTGCATCACATATTTTCAACTTATTCTTTCTCTTTCTACTGAGACTCGTGTGTTGCTCCAGTAGCCGCAAGAAATCTCATAATTGCAAACAGGATAAAACACACCTTTTGAAATTTCACACCTCGCGTGGGAAAAGACACACTTCTAGAGGCTGCTGCCAAACTCAGAAAAGCATAACAAAATAATAAATCAACAAGTTAGAAATGTCAATGGTTGTTAGTCACCACAAGCAAGAATATGAAATAAAAGGTTGTTACTTTGTCAGTTAGAATGATTTGTTCCAGTAGTTTTGTTCACCTCAAAACACGGATGGTCTGACACTAAAGGTGTTGTTTCATGTTTCTTAAGACACATAGATGTACACATTAGGAAATGATCATCTTTTGATATGAAAGTGAAAAGTAGTTTAGAGTGAAAACAAATGAATTTGCCCGGCTGCTCAAACACTTTCAGAGGAGTCGTATGTTACCCAGTAACTGAATTTCTGGGTCATTACAATGATGTAACAACAAAAATGCAGCACTACACACTATCCTGATGATAAGAATCAAACTGCAAAGATTTTTCTTCTTATTAATTGTGGAGAGCAAGCAAAAGAATGGAACAGGCTCAATTTACAACAAGGCTTTCATATAGTGGATGTATCAGGAACACAAGTCTTCTGGGAGATCAGGTTTTTTTGTTTTTGTTTTTTTTTAGATTAATATTCCACAGGGCAGAACTCCTGAGACCAAAGAATTGTAGTAGGGTTTAACAAATGAAGAGTCACGCTTGTCTAGTAAGCATTTGGCTTTGGCCACTTTAATGGGACCAATGGGAATGTTAAATGGGTTTTAAAAAAACTAATTTCACCCAAATGTTCTGGCTTTCTCTGTTGTACCCAAACCACACACACACACACACACACACACACAATACAAATTCTACGTCTTAGAAGCAGAACAAAGAATTCGGAAAAAGAGGATTGAACAGCAGCAAAGCACATTCGTCCGTAGGTGTGTATAAGACTCTTTATAACCCATGGGCCTGTCTGTGCTTTGCACCATACCTAATTACATATTTGGGGTGTGAACAGAATAACCTCAGACGATGGAAGAAAAGAAAGGCCAGAAAGAATCAGAGTAAAAGAACAATTCAAATTCAAGTCGGCAAAGAAATGGATTGTGCATTAAACTACATCCAGTCATTTCCCAACCTTCTAAAGGCATTTATTAAACAATTTTATATCAGAGTTCAGGCTAAAGACGGAGTGATGTTTGAATGGAAAGTGCTGGAAATGTAATACTGTTGATTCAGGAGGTCTTCACTGAGATAAAGTGGATTTAGTATTAATCAGTGATATAGTTGAATGGGTTGAAAAGATCTTTCAGTTTCATTTCAGTCGGCCTACAGCAACATCACACCAGACTCAAAGGGGTGACCCTCTGCCTGGGCCATGCTACCGACACAATTTACAAAACAATTCACAAAATGTCTATACAGGAAATGTTGCCGTGCGAAGAACAGGAGGGTTATCAAAAAGCAAATGTTGCCTTTTGCTAGCTAACATTATTTAAACTGCAGCTTAAGGCAAAAGTTAAGACCTAGCTAATGTTAATATTTAAATTGCAAATTAAGGTAAACGTGAAGACCTAGCTAACATGGGTAGTTAAACTGTAATTAAAGGCAAAAGTTAAGAACTAGCTAATGTTCGTATTTAAACTGCAACTGAAGGCAAACTTCAGAACTAGCTAACGTTAGTAGTTAAACTGAAGTTGTTGCAAAAGTTAAGAACTAGCTAACATTACAATTTAACTGCAACTAATGGCAAAAGATAAGATCTAGCTAATGTTAGTAGTTAAACTGTAATGAGCTAACATTAGCATGCATCCATAGATGCTTGGCTAATCTAATTCAGAACCTTTGAAGGCAAAGCCAGTAAAGCATATCAAACAAGATGAATGGAAACAACACCATTCTTTGTCTATGTCAATGTCTACCTCTATATGATGATGTCTTTACATAATGATGTCACTTATTAACTTTTATCAGCAAATGGAGGTGGTCATTGATGCTTCCTCTGAGAATAACCTGTCAAGACTGCTTGTAGCAGGAAGAGAGCTGCACCACAGGTCACAGCCGTTCATCACTATTTGTTTCAAATAAAGTTGTACATCCATCCAATTCAAATGGCTCCTCTGTGCCAGTGTGTCAGATCTCTGCTCCTGGATATCCCAGCTGGAGGACACAGTGTACCTCGTCCATGTCTTTGTTGATAACAGGCATTTTTCCACACTGATTACAGGCCAGCAATGGTAGGGCAGTGGTAAAGTTTCTGTCTGGTAATCAGAGCTTACGGGTTCGAATCCCGTGAGTAACATTTTTTTAACCAGGATTATTTAACCACGGGGTTCTGTATTGCATCCCCTTTTATCCATCCATTCATCCATCCATCCATCCATTTTCTTCCGCTTTATCCGCAGTCGGGTCACGGGGGCAGCAGCTCAAGCAAAGGCGCCCAGACCTCCCGATCCACACACACCTCCCCCAGCTTCTCTGGGGGAACCCCAAGGCGTTCCCAAGCCAGCCGAGAGACGTGGTCCTTCCAGCATGTCCAGGGTCTTCCCCAGGGCCTCCTGCCGATGGGACATGCCCGGAACACCTCTCCAGCACGGTGTCCAGGGGGCATCCGGAAAAGATGCCCGAGCCACCTCAACTGGCTCCTTTCAACGTGGAGGAGCTGCGGCTCGACTCCGAGCTCCTCCAGAGTGACCGAGCTCCTCACCCTATCTTTAAGGGAGCGCCCAGCCACCCTGCGGAGGAAACTCATCTCGGCCGCTTGTACTCGCGAGCTCGTTCTTCCAGTCATGAGCCAAATCTCATGACCACAGGTGAGGATCAGAACGTAGATCGATCGGTAAATCAAGAGCTTTGCCCCCCTACTCAGCTCTCTCTTCACCACGACAGTCCGATACAGCGACCGCATCACTGCAGACACTGCACCAAACCATCTGTCGATCTCACACTCTATCTGTCCCTCTCTCGTGAACAAGACCCCGAGATAATTAAACTCCTCCACTAGAGGCAAGGACACTCCACCAACCTGAAGAGGGCAAAGGACCTTTTTCCGGTCAAGAACCATGGCCTCGGATTTGGAAGTGCTGATTTTCATCCCGGACACTTCACACTCGGCTGCAAACAGCTCCACTGCACAATGAAGGTCCTGATTTGACGAAGCCAACAGAACCACATCGTCCGCAAACAGCAGAGATGAGATTCTGTGGTTCCAAAACCGGACCCCCTCTAAACCCTGACTGCGCCGAGAAATTCTGTCCATATAGGTAATGAACAGAACCAATGACAAAAGGCAGCCCTGTGGGAGGCCAACGTGCACTGGAAACAGGTTTGACTTACTACCGGCAATGCGGACCAAGCGCTTGCTGCGGTCGTACAGTGACTGGATAGCCCTTAGCAAAGGACCCTGGACCCTGTACTCTCGGAGCACCCCCCACAGGGCACCTCGAGGGACACAGTCGAACGCCTTCTCCAAATCCAAGAAAACACATGTGGACTGTTTGGACGAACTCTCATGAACCCTCGAGCACCTGAAGGAGGGTGTAGAGCTGGTCCAGTGTGCTGCGACCAGGACGAAAACCACGCTGCTCCTCCTGAATCCAAGGTTCGACTATCAGTCGAATTCTCCTCTCCAGTACTCTGAAATAGACCTTACTGATGAGTGTGATCCCCCTGTAGTTGGAACACACCCTCCGGTCCCCCTTCTTAAACACAGGGACCACCACCCCGGTCTGGCAATCCAGAGGCACTGTCCCCGACCGCCACACGGTGTTGCAGAGACGTGTCAACCAAGACAGTCCCACAACATCCAGAGACTTAAGGTACTCCGGAAGGATTTCATCCACCCCAGGAGCCTTGCAACTGAGGAGCTTTCTGACCACCTCGGTGACTTTGGCCTGGGTAATGGATGAGTCCTCTTCTGAGTCCCCCGTCTCTGCTTCCTCTTCGGAAGACATGACAATGGGATTGAAGAGATCCTCGAAGTATTCCTTCCACTGCCCGACAACATCACCAGTCAGGATCAAGAGCTCCCCACCCGCACCGTAGACAGTGGTGGTGGGGAGCTGCTTCCGCCTCCGGAGGCATCGGACGGTTTGCCAGAATTTCTTCGAGGCCGACCGATAGTCCTCCTTTTATGTATTATTTATATCAACCCAGTGATATTCACTAATTATACAGCTTTATTAATTTTATTGTTCTCCACATCAGTGGTGTGATGTGATGTAGCTGCTCAAACTGTGTTCCTGCTCAAAAGACACCATCACATGCATAAACTGTCACAGTGGGATCATGCACGCCTGCCCCTTGGCTCGATGTTTGCGTGGTTCGCTCTTATGAGCTGTTTAGCCGGGAGTCGCCCTGGGTTGTACTTACTCGCACTATGTGTGAAGGGGCCCTTAATATTGTATAAAACAGACCATCTAAGGTAATGTATACAATTATTGCGATTTGTAATTACCACATTTTCCAGACTGTAAGTTACGTTTTTTTTTTTTACTTCTCTCATTTCTCCTGCAACTAACATATAAAAAAATACCGCAATATAATGAACGACCACAAGAAGGCACTGTCTACATACATGACAAGCTGCTCCTGTCTACTATCTGAATGCGTTACTGTCTTATCTACATTCCAGAGCAGAAGATGCATCGTTTGAAAAATACAGCAAGTTATTATACGAGATATTAATAAAATAAAGAACTAAACAAAAAAAAAAAATTCACCGTGTTTATGGACACATTTATGAGGGTGATTACAGTGAAGCACATGACCTATAATGACTATAATGACAATTGTAAGCACATTATTTCCTCACCTGTCTTTTTGTTGAGAAGCTTTTGTATCATCTGGTCAGAGACTAAAAACAAGACTTTGACAAAACATTTGGCTAACATTTGCACATATAAAGTCAGCTGTCCCTATTAAACAAGCTAACCAATATGCAGTGTCAGTCTTGCACTAATATTATGTTGATTTGGAAATTGCAGCAATTGGAGTTTGAATGTGTGCATTTGTAAGAGCATAGAGTAGTTTATAGTTATATGTGACCACCTGCTCTACAGTGTTCACTTCTCAGAGCACCAGGTAATAGTCCGATGAGCTCGTCTGCTTCCTCCTAAACAGTTACCCTGGAAAAGCATTTTAGAGTCCCAAAAATAACTTTCACAAATTATGCCTGCTTAGCTCCCACATGATAAAAAAAAGATGAGGCCCAGAAAGAATGAGAGTAAACTAACAGAGAAAGAGGGCCACATGCAGTCAGGCAGCATGTAGCCACTTTTCATTGGTTGTAATGCAATTATCTAGCTGCTGGCTCGTTGGTATTGTCATATGACACAGCTATTCATTTTGTGCTATTTTCTCCAAATGCAATAACAGTGAGTGCAGTTTGTTGGGTTTGAGTCACTCTGAATGATGAGCACCCAGAGGCCATTCCTTGGCTCAATGTTTCTAAAATACTCTGACTCATTTCTGCAAGGAAAAATGTTGACCAAAATATCAACATCATTTCAACAAAGCACTGTAATGCATTTTCCGAGAGTTTAAAAGGAATGACTTTCATTCACAATTTTACTTCAGCCCAAGGGCTTTGCTTATGTGCACTGAAAAGAGATTAAAACAAAAACGACAATGGATGATCGATTTGATGAGAGCGATCGGTAGCGGACCTATTAAATGCGAGTCATCAGTCTGCCTTCCATCTTGGTACATTTCATAAGCACCACACCAACGGAGCTCTAGCGACCACTCTGTCAGTGATTTCTGCTGTATCAAAAACAGCACTATTGTAAAGATTTCAAAACCATATTTATGCTCTGCTTCACTGAGTCTATTTCTCATCATCCTGTCTTTGTTTTCCTTCTGATAACAGGCACAATACAGTCACATAGCCAGAAAAGCAAGAGATTAGAAGACCCCCACAGACACACCTTTGGGTGAAGGTCAACTTTTGAAGACTCTTTCTAAAGACATTTTTGCAAATAATAATAATAACAATAATAATAATAATAATAACTATGAGAATGAATGTATTTTGATCAACTAAATGGCAGCCACATGTCTGTCACAAATGTTATTTAATATATATTACTGAGTTCCAGTTTTACTGCTACAATGCCTCCCTAAGTGGAACTGACAATGTGTTTTCCTTATTATTTTCTAAAAATAAATAAAATAATTAAATAAATAAAACCATTATGAAGTAGTTTGGATTGAAGGTAGGTTTTTTCCCCTTAATGCAATGCAGAGCTGCTAAATTGTCAAATATATACACAAAATTGACTTTAATGTGCTTTTTGCATCCTCTGTGCATGTGCAATATCTACGAAAATACAATCAGATCGGGACTCTGTATCATTAGATATTCAATACTAAATTACCTGGTCTTTAAAAATGTATTCCGATACAGTTACTAGTTACCTGTTGAAAAATGTAATCAGTAACGTAATCCAAGTACCATAATATTAAAGTAATGCAATATGATTACTTTCAATTACTTCTGGATTACTCCAATATCAAATATGGTAATACAAACAAAAGAAACTAAATATAAATAGTCTTGACCACATAGTACAGTTTATTAAGCAAAAATAAAACTGTTTCTTTTACATGGCAAAAAGCATAATGAAAACCATTAAGTAAATACTGTCAGTAAGGAGGCGTGGTTGCCATTTTAATTCTGGGCAAGTTAGTGATTTGCGTGCATAGAAGTTCAAGAAACAGGTGGAATATGCCGGAAAGCTGTGCATGTTGGCAACGCCACAAACGGAGGAACAAGGGAGACAATATTTCCTTCATAAGTAAGTGGTTTGGGTTCTTCTTGTCACTTTGTCCGTGACATTTGGATGATAAACAGCTGTATGTTTCCTGCCGCACCTGTGTCGCCCGATGACACGGACCATTAACTCTTCACTTATAATCTAGTTGATATTTTCCACTGCTAGACCAATGTCTAGTTAAAATACTTGTCGTTAGTGATTAAAATTGTTCAACAAGACTGGGGATTTTTTTTTTAAATTTGCACCTTAAAATAATGAGATTATAATGACCCGCGCTGTGCCGCTCACAGTCACACCCACACACAGAGATGTGTACCCACACCACTGACTTCATGAATGAAACTTGGTACAACAAAGGATAATTGTGTAAAAAAAATATATATAAATGCAGTGTAATAGTTTTAGGAGCCGCACTGCGTTGAACACAACAGCAGCTCAGCAGCTTGAACAGCGCAGATACATGTAACTTTCAACACTAATATTTGGGAATGTGTGTGTGTCAGAGTAAGTTTAATACTTTCCTGACATAATTTAATATCATTTAATTTTACTGGCTCGATATCCGGGTCAAAATGGCATTTTAACACGTATTTTGCGAGTATTTTTCTGAGTGTGTTCAGTCGCTAATCTCCATTGAAAATGCATTAACATACGTGTACTTCAACAATATTTTGCACGGTTAGGAGACGTCATGTCGCTGTCCATGAAGGGACGTTTTCGTTTCAAAGAAAAAAAAAATATATTATATCCAGATAATATCATAAAATGCCTTAAAATTGTAATCCTGCGAACTAATCCCCATTTTTACTAAATATACCTGTAATCTGAATACGTCTTTTTTTCTGTAACTGTTGCAGAATACAGTTACCTTTTTTGTATCCTAATTACGTAACGCTGTTACATGTATTCCGTTACTCCCCAAGCCTCTCTCTCTCTCTCTCTCTCTCTCTCTCTCTCTCTCTCTCTCTCTCTCTCTCTCTCTCTCTCTCTCTCTCTCTCTCTATATATATATATATATATATATATATATATATATATATATATACTCCCACACCCATACCCACACTCACTGCTGGTAACATGGCAATGCCCAGACATGGATTTCATATCAGCAGTTTAGGGTCTCTATAGAAAACCTATGTGATGTCACGCAGGTCTTGCCCAGTACACACACACACACACGTATATATATATATATATATATATATATATATATATATATATATATATATATATATATATATATATGGCTCACAATATGCTAAACTGTTATATTACACCTGAGGTACTTCATGAATGTGTTTATTAAATATGGATTGTTGAATAGAAATGTTTGTTATTGTTAACACTAATGTAACTAATTTATATATAGTATGCATAATTTGAGTGTATTTCCTTGATCATAAAATAAAGAAAAATTGAAAAGAAGTTTGGAAAATCCACTTTTTTTCATCACATATTATAACACGATTGGACCTCACTTTTTCAACCAGGTCATATTTTTTTTCAAACCAACCTCAAGGCAATTGCATTGTGCGTTAGTCAATAGAAAACCCATGAAATGAAAAATTAAAAGTAAATAAAAGGCCCTTGAGTCAATTTTAAGTACAAAAAAATTTAAATTAAAAATGACCCTTGCGGACGTTACGCCGTCTGTCAAAACCAAGTGGGAGATATAGATGGTTAAAAGTCACATAAACTATAGCTAACATTTACACTTAGATGGGCATTCTACTATAAATATGTATTCTCCGATATACGTACATCGTCAATTTGTATAAAAGATATGCGTATTAAGAAATTAACAAGTTGAAAACAACCTGAGAATTGTCCGTCAAAAATAACATCCGCAAGGGTCCATACTCTTATTAATTTTACTTTTCCATAATGGAAAAGTGACATTTTTATAGTTAATAGTTAATGAGTTATCTTGAGCTTTGTGGTTTATGAAAGAAATATATGTGTACTACAATTTCAAACTAGTTTGCAATAAAAACATGTAACTTGAAAAACTGACCTTTGTGTTACACTTTCATAACAGTTTAGCATATTGTGAGCCATATATATATATATATATATATATATATATATATATATATATATATATATATATATATATATATATACGTGTGTGTGTGTGTGTGTGTGTGTGTACTGGGCAAGACCTGCGTGACGTCACATAGGTTTTCTATAGAGACCCTAAACTGCTGATATGAAATCCATGTCTGGGCATTGCCATGTTACCAGCAGTGAGTGTGGGTGCCTCAGTATATGATGAAAGAAGCCTGAACATAACTCACTGATCTGAATCAGCTAACAGGCTAGCCTCGGTTCAGGTGTTTATTAAATCATATTTTTGGGGAGTGTGCTGTGGCTCTTATTATTCAATTTGTTTTGGTGTGGACATTAAAAGTTATGAGCTCCTTATTTTCTCAGTAATGATGCATTAAGTGGACCTATCAGATGAAACTACCAATTGCTGCTACACGCAATATGTTAAATCTGATGAGAGTTCACGTCAGAGCGAATAGCGCAGAAGAGCCATCTTAGAAGATCCGTTAGGATGATTCACCACACCACAAACCAGATTGCTCAAGATGTTTGGAATAAAATATTCCAAACAGACAGACACAGCAGCGAGTAGCTGCATCCAGCGGAGTCCGCCTTACATGCTGCATTTATGTCATTAATGGAACTACCACAGTCATGTTCCTGGCTCTTGAAAAGTAGTTTGGCTGGCTGAATATCTAGGTTAACGGTTTGGAAGTACAACATATAGAGAAAATAGCAGACACTGTATTTAGTGGTGAATGGCAGTATTACTATTAAGTTTTTTCCAGCTTCGCTTTGGTCGAAACAGCAGATTTGTGGTGAATCTGTGTGTTGATTTGGCACAGATTTTACACCAAATGCTCTTCCTGACGCAACTCCCCACTGCATTGAGAATGGACAGGGGTAGTCTTAAACAGGGAACCTTTCGCTCTTGTAACAAGTGCACTTAATCACTTGGCCGCCACTCCTGCCCCAATAATGCCAATATTACTAACCTGCAAAATGTTAAATTTTAGATCAAAGTGTACACTGAAATGAATCCACTGTCATATTGAGAGATTTGATGGCTGAGGCTATGACCTATATCAGGTGTCTGTCTGCATCAGGTTTAAATCCAATTGGCATAGCTGAGCTGTAAATTATTTAATTACAGAGGATTTTATTTATTAATGGTTGACAATAAATCAGTGTGGCATAAATCAGTGTGGTTAGCACTATTGCTTCACAGTGATAGTGTCTCAGAATCACTTCGCTTTCTGTGTGACATTTACATGTTCTTCCTGGTTTTGTCTGGGCTCCCTTCACATCCTCCCACATCCAAAAATATGCAAGTTAGGTGAACTGGTGACTCTAAATTGACCATAGGTGTGAATGAGGGTGTGAATGTGTTTGTCTGTGGCCCTGCAACAGATGGCCTGTGCAGGTTGTACCCTGTCTCACACCTGGTCTAGGCTCCAGCTTTTCAGACCCTTAATTGGAGTAAGTGAGATTCAAGAATGAAGGAAGTTGATCAAGGCTTTATGTAACATTAAATATAATAAAGGATTAATTACAGTCAATTCATGATTGTAATCTCTTACCCACTGTCATGTTCGCTGTCTATTTGTGTGTCTATCGCCCACTTTTCTACACCTGTGTCAGTAGACTGATAGATCAACTCAAAATTTCCAGGACAAGGTTGAGCCAAGTTGCGCTGACTTTGTGATCTGAAGGTTGAAAGTTAATATTTCACTGTGTAAATAAGTGTGACGCCAACAATCCATTTGATTTTGGGGTCAGTGGTTAAAGGTTGAGATCACTGGAAGTGTTTGTGTTTTGTCTCTGTTCTCCAAATAAAGTGTTTGTAACTTGAGAAATAATAACTGGAGACATGGCTACTTTGTCTTTGGAAAGTGCCGAATGAAAAGACGAAGGCCCGGGTTGAAGAAGACATGATAGCTGACATTATTGAAGAGCATGAATGACAGATGAGAAGCAGCATGGAAGAAAATGTGAAGAGTTGGGGTAGCAAAGGGAGAAAAAGTGAAGCAGTAGAGAGTCCATGAAGTTGGATTTCAGGGTGATTCAGTTCTCGTAGCTCAACATCTACATGACAAGCTCTCTCTTTCACCCAGCCAGCCTCCAGGTAAGCCACAGGTGAGGCTTCAGGAAGAAACAGTTTATTTAACAAAATGGATTTTGAATTTCAGATTCTTTTTTTTTTTCTTCATTTTGCTACAGGTGTGGTACACTGACCTCCATCTGCATTTCAGAGATTCAGATTATTGTGCAGTAAAATGTGAATCACATTTTAGGTATTTATTCATATCACACAAATGAGACAGATAATAATTACAGTATTGGGGCAAAAAGTGTCTGATCATAACACAGGACAAAAAAATTACTGCATCAGTGTGTCAGAACGCCCAGGGACTTCTGTGCGAAATTCTGTCTGAAAAGGTGGTGGACAGATACATGAGTGCACAGCCAATATTATATTTGTGGGAATGCCCACCCCTCCGTATATTTCAATAACATGACTGATGTCAATAGCTCACGCATTTAGTGACAGACGGTGCCAGATCCATTCTGCCTTAAGTGCAGCTCTCATACTGCAAACTCTAAAATTTAAGTCATTGTTGTGCGACTACTATTGATTAAAAAAAGAAAAATTGTGTGCATGTGTAAAATAATTAATGAATTTAAAAAGAATAAAAGCTATTGTGGGTCATCCGGCACATTTACGGAACTCAGGAAAGATAACATCATCACAGGTAAGACGCAGAAGCAACGAGAAAACCTACTGAAAACTATATATTTTGTTGTTGTTGTTGTTTTTTGCTTTTTACAATGTGTTGAGGTCACAAAATTAATTGAATTTAGGGTGGGTTTTATTCAACTTTAATAAAAAAAAAAAAATGATGTAGGCTGGAAGTTTAACCATCATTAAAAAATGCTGTGGGCGGGGGGTCCAACATGCAGATAGGGGTTGAAGATGTCTTGTGTGTGAGTAAAGGTTGTTTAAGGTAAACGTTTTGCTCACGATAAAAGATGGCAGTGAATCTGCTGCCATTTCTTTTATGAAGATTTTTCCCCATTTAGCCTGGCTAAATATTTACGTATGCTGTTGTTGTTGTTGTCCCTCTGGGAAGATATGAAAACAAGTGTAATAAACCACCGCCAACTCCTTTAGAAAAAGTGCTCTTAGCACAGTCGCTATCAAACAGTAGAACTGTGGTGTTAATGCAAACTTGACCAATATTAATAACCTTGTGCCGACTGTGGTGCTTTCTTTCAAACACCAGAACAGTAAAAACAGAAGCTTTATTTTTGGCCTCCAGACAAGGCAGATACTTGCTCCATGGGATCCAAAAACTAATTTGCGTGTTCAGCAGACCGAAAATGAAGCAGTGATGTCTTGTTGTCAAAAACAAACAGGAGACAGCTACCTGGGATGTTGTATTTTCCACACAAGGAACACAAGTCCATCTGAGTCATGACTGGAAATGTGCACATGGTCTGGATAACACATGATATATACCACCACACCAGTCGTTATAGTGTTTTACTGTGTTTTGCCATATTCACTTCATCTTATTATTTAGCGTTTCATTGTATTTCATCGTGGGGCAGCACGGTGGCTTAGTGGTTAGCACTGTTTCCTCCCAGAGAGAAGGTCATGGGATCAATTTCCACCTTTCTGTGTGGAGATGGCATGTTCTCCACATGTTTGCATGGGTTCTCTCCGGGTACTCCAGCTTCCTCCCACATCCAAAGACATGCGGGTTACGTGAAGTGGAAACTCTTAACGTGTCCGTAGGTGTGCGTGCGGGTGTGAACGTGTTTGTTAATGTGTTCTCAGATGGGATAGAGAATCTACATCCACGGTCAATCAAGAAATGCCTGTGTGTGGGTTTATTTAATGTGGTAATGAAACGTAACAGAGCCAGAAAATAAATGCAACATTATGTAATTGGGGGGTAGGGGAGAGTTTGCACAAAAACTGAGGTTTGTAAATGACCTTAAAATCCATTTGGACTACAGAAATGTCTTTGACGTTTCACGTTATGTATTTTTGCCCCTTTAACTCTGTATCACGCCTTGTTCCAATTAGTCATATTTCTCACTTCTCCTTCTCATTTTTTTATTCTCACTGGAGTCATTTAAGATGATTCATAGAAAGCAGAGAGGCATTTGGGAGGAATGACTTAGTTAATCGCCAGCATCACATGAATAAAGGATGAGACAATGAGTCTCATAACACCAATAACAAGTTGAAGTTAATTTACACTGAATCACATAAACTAAATCAGAAGACTTTCAATGCAAGCTTCCAATGCATGCATCTGGATACACAGAAGGGGAGACAGAAAGATGAAACTGATGAGGAAAAACAATATGAAGATGATGATTATGATGATAAAGACACGGTGACATGTCTGCATCATCCATGTCTAGTCACTTTATTTATTCATTTATTTTTTTGCTGCAGAGATTAAAAAATTGTCAGACAGAAAATTGGTTAAAGTACATGTCGCACCAAAATCATAACAATTACGATTTAGGCTGTTTGTGACCATCCAATGATCCACCAGGATTAGTTCGTGCACTTCTGTGACTGCTTTCAAAGTATATGGCATTCATAGCAAACAGCTACAGAGACGTCTGAAAACAAAGTACTCCGGAGTTTCCGTGAATTGACATCGCAACTAGAAGCGTCCCAGCGTGCCCTTCAATGAAACGTCTCTGATAACGTTAAGAACGGTGGCACAGATTAATTCCAAAATTTACATAAGTGTGATATCATGTTATGATGACTCGTTTTTAAGTGAAAACTGTTCATTCTGATGCAGACACAGTAAAAGCTGCAGCTCTGTGAAGGTTTCTGTGCACCTGCACGGCCATGAGTCAGAAACGCAGCCTGCCAATAACCATCTCTGCTCCAGCTTCAGCTTTGTGCACGGTTAAATGTGAGTGTTGTTATCAATACAATCTGTAAAAATACATCTGCTGCTGGGGGAAAAACCGTCTTGGAGACATTCCTTTTCGTACGCAAAGTTGGCTCCAGCCTCTATCACGATCGTGGCACATTAGATAATGTCCATTAATTCCTGGAAATAATGTATTCTGACTTTTTCCGATGTACAAATCCATCTCCATGTCCAGTCTGTTAAAAACAGTGTCAGATGTCCTGACCTCCATGTACGCAGTGTCAGTAAACAGCACGTCTCCACACTTTAGGCTTCAAAAAACTGAAAAACTTAAGCATTTCAGGGTGAAGCATGTCATCTCCTCTCTGTAAATCTGAGCCATCACTTTTGAACGGCAGCTCAGAAACTTGTTTTGGATGGAACAAGTTTGTTTCCCTCTGTCTGTGAGTCATTGGGATGTTTCTGTTTTGTTAATTAGGACGTCACTCACTGAAAAATGCAGAGAACTGCAGAGTGAAACATTTTCCGGAAATGCACCTGCTAACGCTCAGAGTGAAAGGAATAAAATACATCAGAGGTCACTAATTATTAGCACATATGTGCGGAGACATTTACGATCATGAGTACTTTTATGTCGTCTTACTAACTGGGATGTTAAAAAATGTGAGACAACTGCTTTAAAGGACATATCGCACTGAAATTTAGATTTAGGCTGTTCGTGACCATCCGATGATGCGCCGGGATTATGTTGTGCACTTCCTTGACCGGTTTCAAAGTATACAGCAATTGCAGAAACAGCTACGGAGACTTCCTAAAACAAAGTACTCGTGAGTACTCGGGTGTTTCCGACAGGTGACGTCATTATTAGAAGCGTCACAGCATGCGCTTCAATGGAAGGTGTCTGTTAAAGTTAAGAAAGGAGGCACAGATTAATTCCAAAGTTTACACAAGTGTGATGCCGTGTTATGACAACTCGGTTTTAAGTGATAACTGTTCATTTTGATGCCGTCACAGTAAAAGGAGCAGCTGTGAGAAGGTTTTTTTGCACCTGCAACAATTAGTCATAAACACAGCCTGTTAAAAATGGTAATAAATGATGTATATAACTGTGAAAAATCTAATAAATATATATCTGTGTCATCATGTTGCCTGTCCCACTCTGACCAGAGTAGGACCATAGTGGGTGCCTTGTATGGCAGCAACCTCACATCGGGGTGAATGTGAGGCATTATGCAGATGGAAAAGCGCTATATAAATGCAGTCAATTTACCATTTACCATTTATATGTACAATGGCAGTGTTAAATTAACACTGCCAGTGTTAATATTACACTGGTGATTTTACTGTGTAATAACTATTGTGGGTACTGATCTGGATGCGCGAAAGGATCCACAAACATTTCAATATGATGAAACATCAGATTGGGAGAGGTAGGCTCGTGGAAGCGGTATGTACTTCTTGATTTTGTAATTTTTCATGACTTTCTTGAGCTCTGTACTGGGAGCAGAAAAGGTAGCTCTGTGGATTAGATGGTGGACTGCCAAAATATAGATCACAGCTTGATTCTATGTTTCTACTGCACTCCACCTTTCTATGTCACTGGAAAAGACTCTTAATTTTTACTGTCCCAATTTACTCAGATGCAAATTGTTACAAGCCATTGGGAGGGGAAGCAACTTGTGATGGACTGGCGTCCCATCCAAGGGAAGTCACAAACTCTCATCAGCTTCACGCTACAGTACCCAGTGACAGACCTGATCAGCCATCGGGGATAGGACTTGCTTTTTTGACTCTTCAGTGTACTTATTTTTGAACTACTAGAAGCACGTATCTCTATAATAGCGTTATAAAAATAAATGGTTTAATTGTGTTGAAAATAACTGTCTTTAAAAACACTCAGAGACCCATTTGAGAAAAACAGTGATTTTTCTCAATGTTTACCATAATGTTGCTTCCCAACAAGCCCTACAGGCATTCACTTATAGACAGAAAAAAGGCCCTGATGGTCGTTTGTCCAGTCTATGACAACAACAAGATAAATCCACACAAAGTCAAATGCAGTGACGGCAAAGACCAGGCATGCCACACTCCCCTCCAAAGTTTGTAGCCAGTGGTCAGCAACAAGACGGAGTGTCTCTATTAGTCCCAATGCCGCTGTGTTGACACTAACAGATGGGTTTGCTTTATACACAATGGCCTCTAACATACTTTATCTAATTCGAACACATGCCACAGTAGGCAGGCCAATAAATAATGTCACAATCACATTCTTACAAACCAGGGTTGATGGAAGACATGTAACATCTATATTCAGATGCTAAATAAATAAATAAATAAGGTGGACACAGCCAGATGAAGAGGATGGAATGAATAAGAATGTGACAGGCAGACATAATGACATGGTACGACAAATTCCTTTGTTTGCAACTGTGACACTGTACAACACTACGCATGCACATGCTCACAATCCATGACCACGCCAATGCGATGACGAAAATGATAAATCTTCATGGATGACAACCAAAATATACAATCACATAACTGAATTGTGGTTCAAGTTCAATGCTACAGATTATTAATTTGGTTTGACACTGGAGTTCCCTCCACATGGAAGCACCTTTGACAGTGTCAGTGTTGATAACAGGGCTCACCATAAATAGTAAATACATTTCCCTGCATTTCTGCCATTCTGTGTGGTTGGCTGTTTGGTGTCAATATCTGGAAAAGATATTCTTCTGTATATCTCCCAGGGTTCCTACACTGCATCACTAAAACAAATGCGATGCAAAATTCCAGGCATGTTCTTGTAGACTGGCAATGTCAAAATCAGGATTAGAGGCAAAATTATTCTGTTCATCATTGGGGCAAATGAATAGACTCAAATTATTTTACTGCAGAAACATTCCTTTGACCAACATGAATGTTACTTCAGGAGCATCTATCGTGGTTTCAGACAGTGCTAATTACTAGTTGTACGCTGACTTATTTGATAAATAATGACAGTTGGTGTAACAGATACAGAACTGTTCAAAGGTTTAAAGCAACCTCAATTTGCAAATTAAGTGCAGTGCTTGTTTTTTTTTTTCTTCACCGGTGTGTCAACAGATAATCAAACAATTTATGAATTGTGTATAGTTGCCACAATTAGTCAATGTAATTGATTACATCAACACTGAAAATGTGTCAAGATTAATATATTTAACAGAGACATCATTTTTTTACCTCCATCAATGAAGTTGGAGGAGGTCATGTTATTGCCCCTGTGTGTTTGTTTGTTTGACTATGACTGTAAAATTGTGAATTTTTTTACTGAAGATTCATATCCTGATGGGCAAGAAGTGATTCAATTTTGAAGGTCATAGGTTAAGGGCAAAGTCAGGAAAAATCTTGGACAGTTGGAAAAATCCAAATCCCTATCTTTGACATTGAACAAATTTTCAAAAATTCATACCTTTGTCAAAAAAGATCAAATTTCTTTCAAAGCTGACAGCATAATGTAGGATGTATCCTTTTAGCCCCCATTACACATAGCAAGGATGTGCAGGAACCAGGCCGAAACAGAAAATATTGCCATAAACAGATGGAGTCGGGAGGGAAAGAGGCGTGGTCAGCAGTTTCAGAATGCAGCCCGATTACCCCACACCTGCACGATGGCATCCAAAACGCATGTAAACAACAGGTAGATGACACAGACTGCCATCACATGGCCATAAAAAGTGCTGAAGGCTGTCCGATGTCCAAACGTCTGGATGGCAGACACGGGACCGGAGTGGGAGGGAACACTGTGTTCCTCCCTTTGCACAGTCCCAGCCGGTACTGAACACTGGAGTACAACCAATGCATGGACCAGACTCACACCATATGTGTCTAAGCAGGCATGGTTCAGTCACTCACTCAGTCATGCAATCACATCTGCGCTCCTCCTGTTCTTCCAAGTGCTATTGATCTCATGTGCGTGTGGGTGCATGTGTGTAGAGCAGGGGTACCAGAACTCCTGCAACGTGTGATGTAGTCTCTATACATCCAAAGTGGGAGCTGTGTCCATATTCTTGGCATCACAACAGTGGGTTAGGTGTTGGACTCCTTCAGTGCTGCCCAGTGTAACCAAGCCTGTTCGTGATGTTCATGGAGGAATTTCAAGGCACAGACAGGAATTGATGGGTGTCCACTTTGGTGACCTCAGAGTTGCTTCTCTGCTTTTTGCAGATGATGTGGTTCTGTTAGCTTCATCAGATAGTGACCTCCAGTGTGCACTGAGCAGGACTGAGGCCAAGTGTGAAGTGATTGGGAAGCGAATTAGAACTTCCAAATCGGAGACCATGGATTCTGGCAGAAAAGGGTGGATTGTCACTTCTGGGACAGGGAAGAGTTATTGCCCGAAGTGTTGGAGTTTAATTTTCTCTGGGTCTTGTTCACAAGCGGGGGAAAGTTGGGTACATGAGATTGATAGACGGATTGGGCGATGTCAGATGTTTTATGCACACTGTACCAAGAGTTGAGCCAAAGGGTGAGTCTCTCAATTCACCAGTCAATATATGCTTCTATGTGCACCTATGAACTTTAGATCAGGACAGAAAGAATAAGGTCACAGATAGTGGTGGAAATAAGATTCCACAGTTGGGTATCTCGGGCATACACTCTGGGACAGGGTGAGAAGTGCAACTATCTGAGAAAGACTCTGCAGCTGAGGTGGTTCAGGGATTTGGTGAGGATGCCCCCTGGTCATCTCTCTAAGGTGGTCTTCCAAGCACATCCAAATGGGAAGAGGCCCCGGAGAAGACCCAGGACAAGCTGGATGGATTATAATTCACAGCTGGTTGGGGACCACCTCAGGATCCCCCAGGAAGAGGACTTGGCCAAGAATAGGGAAGTGTGGACTGAGCTGCTTGGTTTATTGCCACTGTGACCTGAAGCCAGATCAGCTGCAGAAAATAGATAAATGAATGAATGTTGGTGCTGATGTTCCTTCACAATGCAAGTGATACTACTGATCTTAGTGTCCCTTAGCAACCATTCATTTGTCACAAAGTATAGTATTCAACGAATAAATTAATTAAAGAATAAATTTTACAATTAGGAGATCATGTCATTAAAATCAAGTTGACACATACAGAATTAAAGAAATTAAACCACATAATGGTTATTATCTTTTCACTGGGGGCAGGGTTCTGATCATGCAAGACGCACTGATGAGAAAAAGCAATTTCATTAGTTTAATAGCATTTAACAGCTCTGACGGCAGTAGTATTCCAATGGGAAATCTCAAAGACAAAAGGTGCACAGAGCAGTGTGTGTGTGTGTGTGTGTGCGTGCATACAGTGAAGGTGGATGGACATTTAAACATATTAAAATTTAGTCCTGCAGCAACTTTGTTACAGAACCAATTGAGCAACACGTATTTTTTCAAGTATGAATTGTGTTCTCTTGGGTGTACATGTGGCTGTATAGTGCATCCATTACATGTGTTACAGCAAAATGGTCAAACGTTTTGACATGAATTTTATTTCAACATATGGATGCATCTCCATAACTGCACTACATGAAGGCATAAGACACACACTGGCTGCTTGTGTCAGCACCATGTTGGCCAGAGACGATTGGTGATGCATCATGGTTTATTGCCCATACAAGAGTCCCTACATGCTTTTAAGCATGCATCAGTTCCTGTATCTTCCATGGTCTTTAAGAGTGGAAATGCTGCCACCCTGCTCTCACTGTGGCATGAAATGAATGAGGCCAGCCTAAGTTAAGTCTGCACAGTGAAATCGCAGTCTCACACACACACACACACACACACACACACACACACACACACACACACACACACACACACACACACACACACACACACACACACACACACACACACACACACACACACACCCCAGCTCTTCCTCTGACATAATTTAGTACAATCACTTGCAGACATAAATAAAATGTAGACTTTGGATAGATCTAGTTTGTCTGACTGCTAGCAACAAATCTGGTTCCCCTTACAGGGGAGACAGGTTTCACTTTTGGTCTGCAGCTCCAAAGTAGAGAATACAGAGAAAGATAACCTGTTTATGCCCAGATTTTTTTTTTTTTTTTTATAAGTCCAAAAAGTTGCATTAGTACCTTTGAGATTTTTTATTTTGAGTAGAAAATGACAGTGATACACTTCGGTAGCAATTGTTGCAAGTGGGACAAAATTGGTTAATATTACACAGACTGATGTATATTCCGGATAGAAAAACATTGACTTTCTGGTTCAGCTCAGGCATTGAAATTTTTGTATAATTATGGTGCATTTGCAATAAGTATTTGAAGCCTTTTCAAGCCCATTTGAATGTATTCAAAACTTTGATTTTGCCTGCAGCATAGGGCCAAAGTCCTAAATACTCCACAGTGAACTGAAACATAAAGAGCACTTCTGTCAGTAATACAGGTGTGTCTGAGTCTCAGAAGCAGTGATCATGTATCTCTTATGCCACGTTCACACCGGGCGTGACGCGAGCGACTGCAGCCACAGGTTGCCATGTAATCCCTATGTAAGGACGCGTTTTGGCGCCAAACCGCGCAGCATGATGCGAGTGAAGCGACACGAGTGAAGCGATTTTGAGCATTTTGTGCATTTGCAGCACGATATTGCATCGCATCACGTCGCGTTGCCCTCCTCCCCAAGTTGAAAAATCTGAACTTTTTTGTCTCGTCGCGCCGCGATGACCAATCAGGGACTGAATATGTAGTGTCATGGAGATGTCTGGAGTTTGACTGAGGATGTGAACATGTCCTGTCTCTGGTAGCAGCCTGTGAACAGGACTTATGTCTCTTTTGTCCTTTATTTCACAATCATGACAGAGTTTTTGGACCGAGCAGCAGCCCCACAGCAGTGGGAGCAGAGTTTCTTTTTCTCTTTTTTTTTTACATGCACGCACGAGCGAATCGTCTGTGTGGAGAATATTTTATTAATTAACTACACAGATGTACCGCCACCACAGTATGATTTGGCAGTAAAACCTAAGGTAAAAAGAGAAAAACCAGAAAAACCACAAACACGCAGTCAAGCAAAAGTGCCTACAGCCCCTCCCATGGTGGAACATAGTGATCAGGGAGGTGCCTATCCTATGATAGAAGTACCAAATCCTCGTGCAGAAACAGCAGGACAGCTACCAACCATGCTCGTTTATCGGACATGGAATGCTGATGATATCAAAGCAGCAGTCGACATGATACCATCGCCACATGTCGATATTGAGGGATTTATGCAGGATATAGAAAACATTAGAACATCTTACCACCTTAATGGACCTG
Source organism: Thalassophryne amazonica (assembly GCF_902500255.1). Lineage (NCBI taxonomy): Eukaryota > Metazoa > Chordata > Actinopteri > Batrachoidiformes > Batrachoididae > Thalassophryne > Thalassophryne amazonica. Next base: position 22,216,414 of record NC_047113.1, read on the forward strand.
AAGTTCAACAGGTGTGGATGAAAGCATGTGGCCCTAAATGGAGTCAGGTACGTGGAGACTGGAATCCTGCAGATCAACAAGGCGTACCACTGACACATGATGATCTAGTCTTGAAAACAAGAGTGGAAGCTATGATTACACGTGCAAAAGGAGTGTTAGGACCAAAGATAAACTATACTGAAATTACCAGGACAACTCAGAAAGAAGGAGAGCCATGGACAGAGTTTAGGTGCAGATTTGAGAATGTGTTTAGGGTCCATAGTGGCATATTGCCAGAAACACCTGTGTATGAACAACAATTGAAAAACGCTCTGATCCAACATTCCAATAAGGATATAAAAGCTTGGATACAGAAACATTGGATTGGATTGCCTACAGGCACATTGGAAGACACACATACACACTGCTGTCATGCAGAAGAAGTCTTAAAGCAGAAAAAGACAAGAAACAGCGACAAAGGAGTGTATGTAGCACATGGAGATGATGAAATATATTACCAGCAGGGTAACTTAAGACAGCAGAAGCAGTGCAAACGCCCCAAAAAGCCATGGCAAAATAGACAAGGTGGACAGCCACAACGTCAAGGACCATGGCAACCACAACAGCAGCCCAGACAGGGAGGGCCACCACGTGGTCCCCTGATTTGTTGGAACTGTGGAAGAGAGGGACATATGTATAGAAATTGTCCGAATCCACCTACTGAGGGAGCAGCAGGAGGAATTCCACAACGGAATAATCCTCCGCAGCCACAGTATCCACAATGACTAGAATCCATAATCCATGATTCCACATCAGATAGGCAGTCTGATTGTGATATGGATCTGTGTGCCTTGCTGGGAAATCCGGTACCAAAACCAGAAGTGACTTTGTTGGTAAATGGACGACCAGTGACATTCCTTTGTGATACAGGAGCATGTAGAACCACATGTAATGACAACATACCTGTCCATCAATTAAGCAACGAAATCTTTAGGGTTCGCTCTGCAAATGGACAACCATCAGACGTCCCTATCACCAAACCCATAACGTTGACAGATCCATTTGGCCTGACGTGTACTATGTCAGTGTTGAGCATGCCACAATGTCCAGTTAACCTCCTAGGACGAGACGGATTGACTGCATTGGGCTTGTCCATAATTGTGGAACAAGGGAAATTAGTTGTTGAACGCACAGGAGGCGTTAACATGGTAAGAGAAGAAAGCGCTGACCCCACATTCCATTATTACTATACATTTGACATCTCAGAAGAAGATGCTGCAGGATGGGGTAAAGATGTCGTCTTGCAAGCGACAGCCCTACTAAAAAATCCTGAACAACAGATGTCACCACCTGACCTGCATGTCACAATGTGGCATAAAGATCCTCCAGGTCCGGATGGTGACTATGAAACTAAATTGAAAAATGTTTCACCTGTGAAACTGACAATGACCGATTTGATTCATGATGGCAACTCAACAGCTGTCATAACAGTAACAGGCGCCACTGAAGATGTATCAAAATTGAGATTCACAGGTATGCCATTACATATGTCACTTTGTAAGCCATATTTGACAGAATGGCAGGAATTGGGACTGACAGTCATAACAGCTTGGTCAGCCTCTGATTGGAGTAGAGTCGGCCCACGAACGGAGTTCAGTCCATCAACCAAGTTGTATAAAGTGCCAGTTAATGTCTCATTGGTGCTGACAGCTGGAACACACATTGATGCGTCCACTTCACTATCCTGAGTGTTTCAGTTGAGTCCTGAAGAGGATGCTCTTCTCTCTTCAGTACCGTCAGGATTGTGGACAACAGGTCCTTCAGACGTAGGACTGATTAAAAATGCACAACCTGTAGTTATAAGGCCAAAAACAGAATACAGACCATGTGTAAGACAGTATCCATTGAAACCTGATGCAATTGACGGAATCAGGCCGGTAATAGAGGATTTATTAACAGCAGGAGTAATAGTGCCATGTCCAGATTCACCATGTAACACACCCATATTTCCTGTGAAAAAGGCTCCGCCCTCAGTGGGGTGGAGAATGATTCAAGGTCTGCAGGCAGTAAATGCTGCTGTGATTAAAAGAGCACCATGTGTCCCAGATCCACATACCTTGTTAAATTCGCTGAGACCAAATTCTAATAGTTTCTCAGTAATTGACATAAGTAATGCATTTTTCTCTGTGCCAGTACACCCAGATAGTCAATTCTGGTTTGCTTTTACCTTTAAAGGACAACGATATACATTTACCAGATTACCGCAGGGTTACGCAGAAAGTCCAACTATTTATTCTCAAGTCATGTCAGCATGTTTAGCCAATTTCGTTCCACCGGCAGATAGCCAACTATTAGTGTATGTTGATGACATTTTGATTGCCTCTGACACACGAGAAAACTGCATAACTGACACAGTAGCATTATTATGTTTCTTATTTGACAATGGCCACAGAGTGAGTAGAAACAAAGTTCAGTTGTGTAGGGATAAAGTAAAATATTTAGGACATGAGTTATCAGCCACAGGGCGCACGATCCTGTCTGATAGGAAGGAAGCAATTTTGCACGCTCCAAAACCACAAACCAAAAAGCAGATGATGTCATTTCTTGGATTGACAAATCCAAGGCATGGCAGGACATGGATTCCTTGCTATGCAGAGTTGACTAGTCCACTTTCTGATTTGATGTACAAAGATGATATTTCAATGTCAACCGTGTTGGAATGGAACAAAGATGCTGAGGAAGCCTTTGTAAAAGTAAAACAAACATTAGTGTCATCCACAGTTTTGGCACTACCAGATTATAGTAAACCATTCATTCAAACAGTTGATTGTAAGAATAAGTTCATGACTAGTGTTTTGGTTCAAGTGTATGGCTCAAAATTGAGGCCAGTTGCCTACTACTCATCTAAATTGGATGCAGTAGCAAGTGCTTTACCACCATGCGTACAGGCTGTTGTTGCAGCCTCTATGGCTGTTCAAAGTAGCAGTAATGTTGTTCTATTCCATCAGCTGACATTGAAAGTTCCACATGCAGTCTCTGCACTTTTGTTGCAGACAAACATGAGCCTTTTGTCCCCAGCAAGACATCTTTCGTGCATGTCCTTGCTATTATCACAACCACACCTTACGATAGAGCGATGTACAACATTGAATCCCTCCACATTGATACCTTTACCTGAGGATGGTGAGCCGCACAATTGTCTTGATGTAGCAACAGTTTGTACAAGAGCACGCCCAGACCTCCGGGACACACCCATCCCAAACAGTACAATCGTGTATGTGGATGGTTCTTCCACCAAAAATGCTTATGGACAAACGCAATCTGGATATGCTGTCGTCACAAATTCAGAAGTATTAGATTCTGCTTCATTGCCATAGTCATTTTCAGCACAAGCAGCTGAATTAGTTGCTTTAACTGCAGCTTGCTATCTGTTTCAAGGTACGGCCGTATCAATTTATACGGACAGCCAGTACGCTTTCAGCACAGTGCATGTGTTTGCAAAACTGTGGGAGGAGCGTGGAATGGTGACATCGTCTGGAAAGCCAGTGACTCATGCCACTCTCCTAACTGCCCTACTGCAAGCTGTGAAGTTGCCTCAACAAATTGCTATATGCAAATGTGCGGCTCACACTAAAGGCTCTGACAGTGTTTCAAAAAGGAAATGATTTTGCTGACAGAGTAGCAAAAGAGGCAGCAGCAGCTTCTTCTATTTTTGTTATACAGGAAACAACTCCAGATTTGTATATAGGTCGTACACTGCTTGCTGACATGCAACAGCAGGCAACAGACAGAGAAAAACAAATGTGGATAGCTAAAGGCGCTATGTATGCAAATGACTTGTACGTATGACCACAAAAGAAACCCATATTGCCAAAAAATATGTTTAAATGGGCAGCTATTATGAGCCATGGCGTGACGCATGTCTCATCAGGGGGTATGATATCGCAATTGCAATCTATTTTCCGCAAAGCGCCGGATTAGTGGAAAGGATGAATGGAACAGTAAAAAACAGACTTAGAAAGACAATGGAGGAAACAGGCAGACCATGGACACATTGTGTAGATTTGGTAAAAATGTATATAAACATAACTAGTACCATGGGGTTGACACCGTATGAAACATTGTTTGGCAGAAAATATCGATTGCCATATTATGGACAAATTTGGGATGTACCTGAGGAAGCCAATTTGGCGGATTACATGAGAAAAATGTTAGAAGGACAACGAGGGAGAGTTCCAAACACTGATGATCCCATTTCTCCACAGGAGGACCCTAAAGTGCTACCTGGAGGCTGGGTGTTGATAAGAAGCATCAAGAGAAAACACTGGCATTCACCTAAATGGGAAGGGCCCTATCAAGTACTACTCACAACACCCACAGCTTTGAAAATTGGGGAAAGAAGTACATGGATTCATTTAACTCACTGTAAGAAAGTCATTTCTGCAGACACAGACAAACAGTAAGAACAGTAGGACAAGACTAGTAATAGTGTGTGAGCTTGGTGTTAAGATCCAGGTTAGACACGAAAGCTAGCAGAAGACATTAAGAAGCCACTGTTCTGAACATAGGTGTGCTGTAGTGTGCAGAAATGGCGAAAGAAAAAGATAAAAAGAAAGGGGGTTTCTGGACCCCACGGGCAGTCCTTGTTATGCTACTTTTCTTTTTTGAATTGGGATTATTATTAAAAGCCATGAGCACGGGACATGATAAGTCAAAGTCAAAAGTCTCAAAATGTATCAAACAGATGATAAGCTGTCTATAGTGGTGAATACCACAGAAAAAGGAACCATATTCCCACCTGATATAGAGGGAGACTGTTGGTTGTTCCTCCTTTGGGTATACAAACAAGGAAAAGATCCGTATTTCCATTTCTTCCTCTGTGAAACAGATAGAGTACAGCAACCAATATTGACCGACTTAAGTACGTCAAAGGGGGTGTCCATACAAGCAAAGGGGGTGCCCATACAAGCAAAGGGGGTGTCTGTACAAGGCACAAAAGACATGAAGGCAGATGACTGGTTCCTAGTAACTACAGGAATTAGTGGACAAAATAACAATTGGCTTTTAATGGCAGAACAAGCAGGACTAGCAGCAAAGAAGGACTGTGTTGTGTGTATGGGACCCAGACCTATATTACAGGTAATACCGGCAGCATTACCCAAAGACTGTCTACTGACTGCTATGACACAGACATACATTGCGGCAAACAACAAATGTTTTAAGTGGGACAAGATCTATCCAGTGACCAAATTGACTAAGATCAAACCTTTATTCTCAACCAAAGTTGGGCATGCTAACCATACATGTGTACACTTGACAGGGACAAGTAAGACTTTGGGTAGCTTAAACCACACCGCCTGGTGTAAGAATGTGGTCCATAGTACTCCCACATTCAAACCTGTCGGGAGGAGTGACGTATGGTGGTGGTGTGGGGATAACAGAATCTTTGACAGACTGCCACGGAATGTGTCAGGTTGTTGTGCATTAATATCATTATTGTTACCAGTTGAAGCCATACCCATGACCCCTGAAGACGTTACGACATATGCAGCCTCTCTTATTCCTGAAGATTGGCAGAAAGGCATAGCCAGACATAGAGTGAAAAGAGATTGGAAAGGAGTGGGAAATCCAACATATATTGACGCAATAGGAGTCCCCAGGGGAGTGCCTGACGAGTATAAACTGGTTAATCAAATAGCAGCTGGATTCGAATCTTCCATCTGTTGGTGGTGCTCAATTAATAAAACGTGGACAGAATAAACTACATCCACTACAATGTACAGAAATTAGGAAATTGGACTGAGGAAGGATTTAAGGCTGTCCATTCACAGTTAGAAGCCACGTCCCTTATGGCCTTCCAGAATCGTATTGCTCTGGATATGTTGTTGGCAGAGAAAGGAGGTGTTTGTGCCATGTTCGGAGAACAATGCTGCACATTCATTCCCAACAACACGGCTGCAGACGGCAGTCTCACTCAAGCCATTGACGGGCTGAGGACGTTGAACAGGAAGATGAAAGAGCACAGTGGAGTAAACACCGAAGGCTGGATTGGTGGCTGGAAGGGATGGGAAAATGGAGGTCTTTGATTTCTTCACTATTAGTGTCTATAGCAGTATTTGCTGCAATTCTAACATTGTGTGGATGTTGTTGTATTCCATGTCTCCGAGGCCTTGTAAATAGAATGATAACCACAGCAATAAGTCCAGGACCAGGAGGGGGTCCAGCATCATATCCACTTCTGGGGACAGATGACGACAAGGAGGACGATGGCTCTCCTGACCTGTACCCAGACCAATGGAAGTATGATGACCCAGACACCGATGATGGTGACAATGATGACATCACCTCTGGGGTGTAAGCCTATAGAGAAACATACCATGATGAACCTCTTAGTGAAAATCTCAAAAAGAAGTGCTAAGCTGAGTGATGCCTACTGTATGTTTAACAGGCGATAAACAGGAGGGGAATGTTAAAGATTTTGTATATATGTTATCACTGTTAAACGTTTGTACATTTGTCTTCTTTCTCATGAGAACGGTGTCGTGCTGTTTTGCACTTCACCCTGAGAACGTACGTGTTATTCAACCTTGTTTTAGCTTTGTCTTCTTTCTCATGAGAACGGAGATGTGCTGTTTTGCACCTGTCTTAATGCAATCCTGAGAATTCAATTTTGTTTTAGCACTCTGGGGTCAATCTGAGCTGGGAATGAAGGACTGGATGTACTTATTGTTATAACATAACTTTGTTTTCGCAGCCTCTAACGACTGGGAGCAAGAGAACGTTTTGACTATTGTGATGTGGTGTTTAGTGTGAAGGAGTGTGGAAGACAGGACACTTCAGGCAGATGCAGAACAGCTGATACCTGCAACAGACGAACGAGATGTGCTGACCTGAAGTGTTCTTCCTTACAGCTGCACTTGACGTATGCGTTTATGTTATGGGAAGAAAACTTGTCTTGCGTCATTACCCCCACCCTTAGGACAAGTTTCTTGTTTATGTGATGAGGGCGTCTCTTAATAAAAAGAGCGGAAAAGCAGGCCAGACTTTAGTGTAGCCTTGGTGTACAGCCTGGCCGCACTCCGCGCGTAATATTTGACTTTCTGTCTCACTGGTGTTTCTTGACTCTGTTTGTCTTGTTAAAGGTTTTAAAAATGTTTGGAGGAGAAAATACCCAACAATAATAAAGCAAATGGTGACTGGTTTCTAAACACAATTATGACAGAGTTTTTTGGGGAAAGAGCGAGGAGCAGCCCCACAGCAAGCAGCGGAGTTTCTTTCTTTCTTTCTTTTTTTTTTTACATGCGCGTGAGAGTGAATCGTCTGTGTGGAGAATATTTTATTAATTAACTACACAGATGTATAATAAAACAAATGGTGACTGGTTTCTAAACACAATTATGACAGAATGTTTGGGGGGAAGAGCGAGCTGCAGCAAGCAGCGGAGTTTCTTCTTTTTTTTTTTTAATTGTTTACATGTGCGCGCGTGAACGGGACAGTTGGTCCTCAAACTGGGTCCCGCAGAGGCAGAAGGACCGCTGAAAGCAGCCGTCATCCAGACGCAGCTCCTGCAGCAAATAATGATACTCTCTGTATTGGGAGCTTTTCACAACAACTCGCTCCGTGTGAAGGGTCCGTCATGATGACTTGACGCTGAGCGGAATGGAAGCTCCTCCTATTTGATGATGCACCGGGGCGAATTTTCGCAGTGAAAGTCCACCCAAGCAGAGCGACACACTGGACGAAGGAGGCGCGTCCGTCGCCACGCGACCCCCGCAAATTTGTAGCATCTGATCGCGCCCGGTGTGAATGCGGCATTAAACTACAATCCCAAATGAAAAAAGTTGGGATGGTACAGAAAATGCAAATTCAAAAAAATAAAAAATAAAACCCCACAGTGATTCTTACATTTACTTTGACTTCTATTTTATTGCAGACCATATGAGCCCAGATATTCCATGTTTTGTGTGGTTAACTTCATTTCATTGGTTAATATACATCCTTCCTGCAGTAATGTCCTGCAACACATTCCAAAAAAAGTTGAGATATGACAATTTTGGGCCAGCAATGAAGTAAAATAATAATAATAATAATAATAATAATAATAATAATAATTATGTTATTTCAAGCAGGTGATTGTAGTCATGATTTGGTCCAAAAGCCACATCAATGAGGACCAGAAATGGATAGAGGATCTCTAGTTTGTCAATGCATTGGAAAATCATTGAAACAAAAACAATGTTCCTCAAAGAAAGAATAAGAGGGATTTGCACAGAGATATTATTCAACAATTCAAGAAATCTGCAGGAATTTCAGTCCATAAAGAGCAAGGGCAAAAACCTAAGTTGAACACCAGTGCTCTACTTCAACAACACTCCAATCCTTCAGACGGCACTGCATCAAGAACCGCAATTCATCAAAGGCTGATGCAACCACATGAGCAAAGGATTACCTTCGTCCTGCATGACAATATGGAGTTATATTTAAAATCACACTTAAAACTTGACTGAACACAAAAGAACCCTTATGTTAACCTTATCCAGAAGTGGTGTCAACTTCTCTGGGGTTGGAGGCATCTGGGTTGGACCATCACATGGTGGAAATGTGTATTATGGTCACACTAGTCAGTATCCCAGATCTTTTCTGGAAGAAATGGACACCATGTGCTCCAGACCAAAGACAAACAGGACCATTCAGACTCTTATCAGCAACAAGTCCAAAAGCCAGAGTATGTCATGGTATGGGATTCTGTCAGTGCCCTTGGCAAAGGTAGCATTTACTTCTGTGATGGTAGCATTAATGCAGAAAGATACATTGAGATTTTACAGCAACATATGATGTCTTCAGGATGATATCTTTCCCAGAGAATTTTTACCAAGACGATGCAAAACCACATTCTGCAGGAGGGTACCAGTACTGGACTTGCCTGCCTATAGTCATGACCTGTACCCAAAAGAGAATCTTTTTGAAATGAAAAATGCAATGACACTGACTTCGTACTGTTGCACACCTTCAGACATTTGCAGAAAGAATGGGAAAATAGCACCTGAGGAACTTCATGGCTCGGTATCCTCAATACCAAAATGTCTTTTGTTCTGTGAGAAGGAATGGCAACATAATTCCCAAATGTTTTTTGGAATGTCTTCTAGGCTTTAAATACAGAAATGGATGCAATGAAGCTGACCACACAAAACATGAAATATCTTGGGTTCATACTGTCTGCAGTATGTTTGTCTTTTATTTAAATATTTATATCATCCCACATTTTTTTCTGATATGAGGTTGTATATGTCATTGTCAGTGTGCAGATGTGTCACTGTTTTTATGATAGTTGTGCATGTTGATGTATTTTTCACAAAACAGGAATTTCATCAGAAAGGAATGCACGGAGGAGCATCTTTGTCACAGGCAGCATAGTCTGAGACAGAGTGATGGATGAGAATATTTTGTTGAGTGGAATACATTTCTGTCAGACAAAACAACTCCAATGCTAGAAAGTCCAATCTTAAATATTTCGTCCTTCCACCTCATCCCCAAGGTGAATAAAGATACTGATTTCATTTGCCACAAAAACATTTCCTGTCAGGTAGAATTATGCAAAAGTAAAGGCTGGGGGAAAAAAAAAGTGACATTTCTTTAAAAATCCACAAACTGCTCAAATCTGCAGATAAATTACCCCACATGCACATTTCCACCGTGCAAAGTTTGTCATTCCTAATCACTGTGACATATCAACAGTCTATACTAATGAGGTATTCATTTCTTAAACTATAAAGAAATGGCCCATGTATCTTTAAAAAGATTTTTTGTGTGTTTGATCTCACTGCTGCTCATACAAATGTCTGCAGATAATCAGGGCCTGGTTCCATGCAGCAGTCTAATCGCGTTTAATCAACTCAACTCACTTAATTAACTAATCTTTAGTTGTTGCACAAAACAGTTGGCTAAAGTTTCACGTTACCTAACTAAAGTTTTAATTAACTAATCTTTAGTTGTTGCACAAAACAGTTGGCTAAAGTTTCACGTTACCCAACTAAAGTTTTTAGCCTGGAACAGAGGAGGCTAATCTTATTTTAGTCAACAAAACTTCACTGTCTTACCTTAAAAACAGCAACTATCATGTACCACCACTTGTTGGAGCACTCAAGAGCACCTCTATGCACTCATATTCCTCCAAAAAGAGAGCTTCCTCTGCTTTTTGCTATGGTTGTAGCAGACAAATGTCATGATATGTTTGTGACAGTTCTCACATTGGCATCACTGTTACACTGAGCAGCGCTGTGTGTACAAAATGGCTTGATGGAAGTGTAGAAGAAGAACTGCTAGGCTAAGAGCTAAGCACGTCATTCTGCAGTTCATATGTGCCCATAAATGTTAAATATGACACAATGATAAAGTACCCTCAGCCAAATGAGCATTGTCTTATTTACAATTTGCAGTTGCTTCATTAATTGTTAAGATCCTACTGTTTTACATACAATTTGTACGTGTTCAATGAAGCCCCTCTATCAATCAATCATAAACAATATTTACATTTTAATGGTGTCTGCAGGAGGGCATGTGTGTATGTGTACAAGAGTTTTTGACAAGAGCGGAAGTTAGCTTTGAGTGAGCGGAAGTTAGCATGCACGCTCACATCCGCAAAATGTCTTGTAAATAACTCCAGAGGTGTTATGAGGTTATAAAAACAGCATTTTCAGTTTTAGAAGTGTTTATTTCTCACTAGCTTTTACATAATATTTGAGAAAGATGTTAGAAGCGAAGTTAGCAGCTAGCAACACCAGGAAGTGACATCACCACACTAACATCTATGAGATCATACCATAAAAATAGGAACAGAATGTGACATTTTAAGCTCTTAAAATAGGTCAAGGTTAGCCATCTTTGAACTTGTCCAAGGTCTGTGCACCAAGAATGTTCTCTCTGAATTTGAAGACTCTGGCACTAGGCCTGGACTTATGCTGAGCACAGACAGAGGAACAGACAGATGGACAGATGGATGCAAAGCCTTCGCAATACCCGATAGCCATATTTGATGACCCTGGGTAATAAAGCCAGTTAACGAAACAAAAGCTGAATAGTTCATGACAATGACCAACGCGGAAGTAAATAAAACTCTTGTACATTTGAGGTGCTTCTTGGCAACGGTGCTCGCGATCTAATCTACAAATTTAGCCGTCAATGTGAAACTGTGATTAGACACATAATGTTGGGCGATGAATCATAGTCGACAAAGTAAGTTTTGTAAACTAAAAGATTAGACTGCTTTACAATAAGAAGGGCTTGGAACCATTACAAAACAGTTTACCTGCAGTGTTCCTGATCATCATTTCACACTTCTTCTCTCCTATCTTTCCAGATTTTACAAATTAAGCAGAATGGTTCCTGACTGACCAGCCTTCAAAAGGCAGTAATTTTTTATCCATCATTATAAAGGGATTTGTGAAAGCTTGTTGAAATGTAGAGCCATGTGGAAGGATAAGAAATGCTATCTCAGTGAAAGGCACACACATAAACCCAAAACCCAGTGTTGCTATAAATACATGAATAAATTAATGAATAAGAAATTATAACATGTTGGTCTTTCAAATATAATTCAGGAGCAGGTAGTGGCAGCACTGTTTGAAAAAGCTGCATGGATGATGACCCACTTCCGACTTTAGCTGTTTGCTGTTCTACACATGGACTGGCACATTTTCAGGAGAATAATCCCACTGCTGAAAAGAAAATTACATATTTTATGTCTGAAGCTGTTGCAGCAGCAAAATTGGTAAAAGTACAGCAACTGTCTCAGAGGTAAAACTGAAGTGGTCTGACCATAAAAAGCCCTAATGATGACAATGAGAAATGACAAAATGTACACAGCAGGCCACAGAGCAGGTGATTAGAGACCCTGCAAGGCTTATGACAAATGTGGGTGTGGAATCCATTAGCTTAGCGGGGAAATTAGTGCAGAAAATCCACTATGGTGATAGTGCAGTTTATCGGCCAGGGAGGGAAATTCAACAAGTTGAGACTGTGGCCTGCTCCCGGAGACATGTCCATAAAAATCATAGAGGGATATGCTTTGCAAACTTAATACCCATTACTATATTGGATCATGTTGAATTTGAGGATGGCCCAGTGGCTGCTGTCCCAGTGAGATCAGATTTTAAGGTTCTGCTACTAACCTATAAAATTATTCATGGACTGGCACCTCCCTACCTAGCTGATCTAATTAAACCTTACGTACCGGCCCGGGCTTTACGTTCTCAGGGTGCAGGACTACTTTGTGTCCCTAGGGTGAAGAAGTGTGCAGGTCATATAGCTTTCTCTTATCGTGCCCCTGTTCTGTGGAGTGGTCTCCCTGCGTCAATAAAACAATCAGATTCTGTGGAGACTTTCAAGTCCAGACTTAAGACGCACTTCTTTTCCCTTTCATATGGCTAGCATACTGGTACAGTTTTGTTTTACGCTTTTTACTCTTTTAATTCATGTTACTAGTAATTGGAGAGGGCCACGGCCTCAACTTCACCTAAATTCTTGGTCTTTTAGTGAAGCTTAGGGCTAGTGGCCGGTGATCACCTTAGTATTTCTTCTGTTTTTCTTGTTGATTAATGCTGGCAAATTATACAGTATTTTTTGTCTTTCTGATGCCTGATTCCGTTTAAGGTGCAGCTCCATCCAGAGATGGGAGTTGTGTTTGTGTTGGCGACCCTCCTGTCCTGTGCACCAACAGCAATTCTTGTATATTCGTCCATGAATTGTTCTGTGAATTATTTCTGTAATTTATGTTTGTAGCATGGCGCAAGCAGAGGGTCACCCCTTTGAGTCTGGTCTGCTTGAGGTTTCTTCCTCAGAGGGAGTTTTTCCTTACCACTGTTGCTCTGGGGGTTGGTAAGGTTAGACCTTACCTGTGTGAAGCGCCTTGAGGCAACTCTGTTGTGATTTGGTGCTATATAAAGGAAATAAATTGAAAATTGAATTGAAATTGAGAGAGAAAAATCTTTCCTTGATCACAGAGAATGATGCAAGTGTCTTTCTTCTCATCTACAAAATTCTGCTGTTTTTTTACAGACAAGTTTCAAGTAGAGCACCGCGCTCGTAGAGCAAAAACCTCCACCAACACTAGCTTCCAATTCCCTAAAATTTTAACATGGAAAAACATTTTCAAGGTCAAAGTCCTGTAAGAAATGACTTTTCATAAGCTACATTAGATGTGACCGAATGCCAGGAGTACGTATTTAGTTCATGCACTTGAATCAAAGTTTTTTTTGTCAGTTTTTTTTTCTTTTTTCCAACTTTTTCAGTTTGTGAATTCATTTTCAGATAACTTTCACAGGCCACCAGTTATCTCTGTGATGTACCACTTGTCATTGCTTTGTGCCATTTGGTTTCTGACTGACCACTGGAAGATAGAAAAACAGGCATAAAATTGGAACCTCCATCCAATTTTGGTGGTGTAGCTAAATTCATAACAGAAAAATGACCATTTTGATTGTGATATAATGCCAAATGTACACCAAATGGGCTTTTCAATATAAAATTTAAATGTCCAGAAAATCCACAATCCGAATCAGATCAGGATCAAAATTTGTCAGGCGATAGTGAGTGCCAGTCTGCACCTCACTTTCAAACATGAGAGTGATTGGGGCATGTTTGATTAAGATATAATGTAAAATAGACATTAAATGGGGTTTTTAATGTTAAATTTGAATGTCCACAAAATCTGTAATCTGGATCAGATCCAGATCAAACTTTGTCAGTTGATAAAGGATACCATCCTACATAATGCTCTCAGTTATTGATTTATTGATCAACTTGATCTTTTCTGACAAAGGTATGAATTTTTGAAAATTTGTTCAATGTTAAAGAAAGGGATTTTTCCAATTTTACATTTGTTCTGACTTGACCTTGAAAACTGAATCACTTCTTGTCTATCAGTATATGAATCTTCAGTAAAAATTTTATAATGAAATATGACAAATTGTGAGCTACAGGCTGTTCACAAACAGACAAACAGGGGCAAAAACATAACCTCCTCCAACTTTGTTGGCAGAGTTAATAAGTGTCTTCATCATATATGCTTTGTGTGTATTTTTGTCTATTTAGATAGCAATATTATTCAAAACCCAGCTAAAACATGCTGACATAACTTGTTGAAAAAGTTTAAATTGGCCTCAACTTTTGTCCCATCTGGGAGAGATCTGAATAAAGCAGATAAGCCATAATGCTGCAGAAAACAGTGTGCAATGTCAGTTTGTGCAATGCAAATTATTGATGCAAATTTGAACTATTCTTCCAGAACTTTTCAAAATCTCTGCAACACTGATGTTTGCATCAAAAGAAAGACATTGTGCTTTGTGAGCCTCATTGGACGTGAGCCTCATTGGATGAGGAGTGGATATAATATTTTGTAACAAATGAGTGGAAATACTGCTGTTGATTTATCCCTTTTGGTGTTGAAGCATAATAACACAACTGAATGAACTAGGACCACAGTGTTTTGATTCATAAACAATACTGAAATAACAATGGAAAAACTAAGTATTGCACTACTTATGAAAAGACGTGGTTTGTTTCATATGGTGAGACATCCGATAACTGATAATTATCGAAGCTAATGTTTTTGTTAGCAGATTAGCTATTCAGATAAGTTTTAAAACCATCATCAGACCAATTATCTGCTGACAGATTTAGTTCCGATAATGTTAAGACCGCAAGCATGTTTTTTTTTTTTTTTTTTTTTTACATAGCTAGTAATGTTGAAAAACATTTATAATTCCTTTTGCCCCTGCCTGCCATGTATTTTGCAGCAGTAAGGTAGCTAAGAGGAGCTGAGCTCAACTCTACCCCCAGCAGAAAGGACCTGGCTACCAAACTGCCACAAAAAATAAAAAATAAAAATAAAAAATTATTCCTTAACCCTATACAGTGGTTTAGCGATGAGGCAGAGGTCTTGAAATGGGAAGTAGGACTCACTTATGGTTTTGATTTATAAATCAAATTATTCTGGATAGAATAACTATATTATGTAAACTCGTAAAATGTACAAAGTGGATATATAACACATATCTGTTCATTTAAAAATAATGCACTCATTCTCAAGATTTGAACATTAACACACATGTGCCCAAAGGGATTATGGGTAAACTTAGCCTCCGCTCATACTGATTGGTTGACTAATTCATTCTATGTAAAAACAAACACAAGTGAATCAATGTAACATGTGTTGGTGTTTACAAATAAATGTGCTTTTGTAAAATATGTCATTTTGTTCATTTGTGTAAAAAAACTATTTGCAAAGCCAAAAAGTCTGTTATGGATAGAAGACTGCCATCTACTGGCGAGCGGTTATATCACAGTGTGGTCGACCGCAGGATTTAAAATTATCTGTTGGTTTCCAAAACCTGAGAGACCACATATGTGGAGATAAAAAATCATAGATCTGACAGGTTTGGTTGTACAGTGTGTGGTGTCAGCCACACAGTAAAAACAACACACACAAACAGATTTCATACACAAACATTCCCAGGTTAGACACCTCACTTTCTGATTGGCTGCACGTCACATTTAGCTCCTCACGTCCTTCTGAGCAGATCAGAGCACTCTTAACACACCACACACGGCAGGAATATCTGATAAGATTATATTTAGCATCAACATGATTGTCAAGGCATCCTTAAGATTGTCGGAAGGGGAAGATCGGGTTCGATATCGGCCTAATTATCTTGCCATGTGAATCAGGCTTAAGAGATCTGTTATGACGCCTCACAGAGTGACTGATTGAGCTGTTGTGACACCGCACAGAGCTGCTAACCGATCAGATGTTATGACGCCTCACGGAGCGACCGATTGATCTGTTGTGACACCGCGCGGAGCCGCTAACCGATCGGATGTTATGACGCCTCACGGAGCGACTGACTGATCCGTTGTGACACCGCACGGAGCAGCTAACCGATTGGATTGTTGTGGCTGGCGTGCCTGGCTGGCTTTTGTTTGTCTTCTGTTTCTGTCTTTTGGTTTTCCTTCCAGGTGGTGCGCTTTTAGGACTGAGTGGCTGTGTGGCTGAGTTATCAGGACCTCACCCTGATCACCTGAGGCTGATCAGGTGCGGCTCGTCAGGACTCACAGCTGTGGTGCATCTACACGGATTGGAACATGGTGGCATTTAAGTCTGGAGTACACAATGTGTATTTGCCAGAGACTCGACCTTGTGACCAGACGGGTGAGATCGTCGTCTTGAGAGCCATCTCATCATCAGTGGATGCAGAGAACGTCCAGGTTTGATGCATGGTCTGTGAAAGAGGAGAGGGTGAGGTCTCACGCTCGTCAGCACACTTCCTGAGGTACGTTGGGTTTTGTGACTAACATTTGTACAGTCAGTAAATGTGGTGTCCCTCACACCTTATTATATTGAGCTGTTATGTTAGTCGTTTTAATCAGCTTCCACTGCAGTGAGTTTGTGAACAGAGTGTTCCATGCCTGCAGGGTGGGAAGCTGATTAGTAATTAAGCCAGGAAGTGTTTGCTGTTTGTACACCTTTGAGCGGTCTCTCTGTGTGTTGAGTGTGGACTCACATGATGATTTCTTCATTCACAGACTCGGTTTGTCGCGGCTACCTGGGGGGAGTCGGTGGGGTCCTTGGGTCCGAACTGGTTCTGGCTCCGGACCGTTAGCGCTGCTGGGAGCGCACCGCAATCCACCACGCCAGACCGCACACTTTTATATTTATCACATCACTGTTATGTTTATTAAACTCTGTTATCCTTTGTACTGTGCTCTGCTTATTTCATACTGGGTCCTTCAAACGCTGGTCGGTTCTCCGGGCTGCGTCCGACACATAACATGGATGTTATGACCGCTCACGGAGCGACTGATTGATCCATTATGACACTCCATGGAACCGCTAACCGATCAGATGTTATGACACCTCACGAAGCCGCTAACCGATCGGATGTTATGACACCTCACAGAGTGACTGACTGATCTGTTGTGACTGCACGGAGCCGCTAACTGATTGTATGTTATGACGCCTCATGGAGCGACTGATTTATCCGTTGTGACACTGCACGGAGCCGCTACCCAATCGGATGTTATGACGCCTCACGGAGTGACCGATTGATTCGTTGTGATGCTGCATGGCGCGACTGATTGATGTGTTATTATGACACCGCACCTCAAAGTTCAACAACCAAAATACCAACATTCTTGGCACAATGAACATGTTTTCACTATTATTCAATTTCTTTGTGCGATTGACATCGTTATTCAAGCATTCAAAAAGCTATTCCTATTGCCACACAACTCCAACCACATACGAGAAAGTTTTTTGACAGTTCTTGTTATTGAAAGAAACATTGTCTCCCTAACTGGATAGAGTTGTGATGTCATCACGTGTGCACTTAGGCGCTGTCTAGCGGGATCTTGAAAATTTCTTCTTTTTTTTTTACAAATCAAAAAAAAAAAGTCATTTTACAAAAGCATATTTATTTGTAAACACCAACACGTTACATTGATCCACTTGTGTTTGTTTTTACACAGAATGAATGAATCAACCAATCAGTATGAGCGGAGGCTAAGTTTACCCATAATCCCTTTGGGCATCTGTGTGTTAATGTTCAAATATTCAGAATTAGTGCATTATTTTAAAATGAACAGATATGTGTTATATATCACTTTGTACATTTTAAGAGTTGCATTAATGTAGTTATTCTATCTGGATTAATTTGATTTATAAATCAAAACCATAAGTCAAACCTGCTTTCCATTTCAAGACCTCCGCCTCATGGCTGAACCACTGTATCCTGTCAAGGTAAGTGATGCTTCCCTACAGCAGTGAGCAGAGCGCACAAAGATAGAAGTGCTGACTCATTGCCTGTGTTTGGGTTTGTGATCACCTTTGATTCTATTAAGACCTTTGGTGGTGTTTAAACTCAAAATCGCCTTGTTGGTAGCTGAGAGCGTACGGGAGACAAAATTGAAAGTTATTGGTTATTGGTTAGCTGTAGCTTCCGATAAGATTTTAGGCAGTTTATCAGTTTAGCATTATAAAAGATAACTTTTCAGTTAGCTGATTACCAGTTATCAAAGCTAACTTTTTGATTAGCTGTGCCCACCACTGTTCATTAGCAGCTTTATGCAGTTACTTTATTAGCAGCTGTCGACAACTTGTAAGTAATGTAACTAATACAGTAACTAGTAATCTAACTTGGTTACTCTTAAGATTGAGTAATCAGCAAAGTAAGTAACCAGCAAAGTAACTAATAGTTACTTTTCTGAGTACTCAATCTTAAAATAACCAAATTAGATTACTAGTTACTTTTTTAGTTACATTCAGCAGCTGCCGGCAAGTTGTCTGAAGCTGCAAACAAAGCAACTATAAAAAATAACTGTAAAATGTAACTAATAAAGTAACTTTTCAAAGCTACTGTGGCAGTGGTGTTCCAGAGCAAGTGATATGTGAATATATATATATAATTAGTTTGACTATATTATTCTAATAACTAATACATTTTGACACAAGCAAGAGACTTACATAAAGCCAGAACAATAGCTCATAATTTACCCACCAGAGACTCTGAATGTCAAGATCCCATGGAGTTTCCAACATGCTAGATTCCATATAAATCCAACACAATGTTACAGCTCACTATGAATGAATGAATGAATTAATGAATTTATTTGGCACACAAACTCAACAGTAACAAAAAACTGATTTTTTTTGTTACTGTTTATTTTATCATCAATTATCACCCCAAGAAACTTAGGTTCATATACTCTTTCAAAATCCACCTCCTGTACTTGTAACTGTACTTGTATGTCTTTATTACAATTGCCAAATAACATATATTTAGTTTTACTTAAGTTTAATGATAATTTATTTCTGTCAAACCACATTTTAAGCATTCCCATTTCTGTAGTGATGTTCCTTAGTAGTTTCTGCAAATCCCCCCCAGAACAAAAAAATACTTGTGTCATCTGCAAATAATACTTATTTTAATATCTTGGACACATTAAAAATATAATTTATATAAAGTAAAAAGAGTTTCAGACCCAGTACTGACCCCTGTGGGAAACCACAAACAATGTCCAAGCATGATGATGTATAGTCCCCAACTTCACAAACTGTTTTCCGTTACTCCAATAACTTCTCACCCAGGGCAACACTAATCAACTAAATATTGCATTTTTAAAATTAAATACATGGGACTGCTGACAATGGAAAGTCTGTAGTCATTAATAAAATGTATTACTGTGTTCATTAAATCTTCTTATAATTTCTTCATTTTACTGGATGAGGGGTAGTGCCATATGAGCCACTGTAACACCAGCAGTGATGACAGCAGTTATTGTGTCGTCACAGCAACCTTTATGACAAGCAGCTGTCGCACTGGTGACAACATCTCAAGAATGCATAAATAAGTATTCCTATAATTGCAAGTACACACACTGGGGCACTTTAATTTTACTGCAGTGTCCCATTGCCATTATAAATCCAGCAGTTACCTCACAGCACCCACTTAAGAGGAAATTTAGAGACATGACTGGTCTACAGGGTCTGTTGAAAAGTCAGTGAATGCATCTGGAATATCAAAAGCAAAAATCTACTCTAAAAATGGTCATTTTTTTCACCATCTCAGTATTTATATGCTGATTTCCAATAGAAACATCTTTGTTCAGGAACCCTATTAAACTACAGTTGTTGTTCCCCAGCCACAGTACCATTTCAATGTTGAAGATTTACAATATCAGAGTTTCTGTTGTCTTCAGGCCAAGGCTGGCATGCTGTTCAACTCACGGTGGTGTTATTAACACAAACTACGTACATTCCCAGTGGCGACACACAGTTCCTGCCTGGAAAGGCCACACAATCCATCATGCACACAGCACACAGAAAACAGAAGCTTGCTGTCATGGTGTCTACAGCCATCATCTGTGTGTGTGTGTGTGTGTGTGTGTGTGTGTGTGTGTGTGTGTGTGTGTGTGTGTGTGTGTGTGTGTGTGTGTGTGTGTGTGTGTGTGTGTGTGTGTGTGTGTGTGTGTGTGTGTGTGTGTACGGGGTCAAGGAATTTGGAAGTTGGAAAATGCCTGACATTCCAGTGCGTATATTAATTTTCCTGTTATCCTTCATTGTCCTGTCAAGGCTCCCCAAACCACAACTGTCCCTGTGTGATTCAAACCATTTATTAACCCTTGTGTAATTGTTTTTAATCTCCCAGAGACACTCCAGTATAAGTGCTAAATCAGACCATAGATTAATGTTCAGGGAGTGCATGTGTCATCAGTTTTCCTCAAACAGGGGCCCCTTGCCTTCATTTCAAGTAATGTGAACAGTGGTGCAGATTAATATTGTAAAATGCTTACTCATGAAACAGTGCAGGCAAACAGAGAAAATGTTGAAAGGTTGGAATCAGAAAAATAAAGAGCAGGTGGAAACAACATCAGTACAGCAAAATGAGTTTCTGTTGATTAATGTGTAAATCCTCATGTTGTGATCTGTTGCTGCCAGTCACGTAACTAAAATAATCTCAGGGTAATGACAGTATACCAAAAAATACTATGAACACAAGTCTTTAAAGTATGTAGCCATATATACAAGACCAGGGGGCGGTTCTGTGGTGTAGGGGACGTGGCAGCGTGCTGTATCAGCACATGCTCGTACACGTGACCAGACCTTTTAAACCCAGATGCCCCTAACATCCAAAATTTGTAACGATTAGCTGCTTAGCTCAGTCAAAATGATTCTCTTTGAGTGTCAGCAGTGTGAGAAGCTCAGCAGAGCTTCACTGTGCTGTCAGCTCTGTGCAGCTTAATGCTAAATTACAGACAGCACAAATGTTCAAGTGCATCAATCCCACCGTTAAGCCTCATGGAAAGGCAAAGACAGGAGGCAAAAATCCAGACAGAAACTACAGCAGCATGCATTAGACTTCTCCAAAGCCTACAGATGCCCTGAAATAATAACTAAACCATTAATATTATAAATGTAACTCCTCTTCAAAAGTACGTGACAGAAATGCAGCTTCTAAAATCACTGAGGTGTGTTGAAATGATATGTTGTAGTCCAGTAAATAAAGACCAAAGTAAGTGTCACTGAACAAATGTAAAAAAAAAAAATGCAGAGAAAAAAACTAGAGGCTCAGAATTAGGCAATTAACTGAAAACTTATTGAAATAGACAGAACCAGCCAAAAACTTAATCTTGCTCAAGTTAATGTTATTAATATTTTTGGGTTTTCAATAAAAGCCCATTGGGAAGTGGTGGGCTGGATGTTAGGAAGGCAGTCTTGTGACTAGAGCAGGGGTGGGCAATCATGTGCCATAAAGGGCCGAGACACTGCAGGTTTTCCGTGCAACCAATCGCCTCAGCAGGTGATTTCATTAATGATCAGGTGTCTCAGTAGGTGATTTCATTGACAACCAGGTGTTTATGTTCAGAGCAGAAGCTCATCAGCAACCCACCTGCTGAGGTGATTGGTTACATGGAAAACCTGCAGTGTCTCGGCCCTCGATGCCCACCCCTGGACTAGAGGATTGTCTGTTCGATACCCTGTCATATAGTTAACTCGCTCAGTAATGACACTGTATTTTAAACATGATTTAAAATTGTGTCTTTGGAGTATCTGACGGCTGTGAATACAACTGTAATGCTCACGAACCTGCTGCACAAACACAGGTCCATCTAGACCAGCTCTCACTTTACAAAGTAACAATCAGGTAATGGGCATACATTGTACTGCTTTGTGCTCACACACATTATAAAAACCTAAAAGGTGAGTAATGTCGGCTGTATCCCATTTTGCCTGCATTGCACTGTATTGCCCCTGACACTAAATTTCTTAAAAGCTTTTCACTTCTGCATAAATTCTGCATAATGTGTCATGCTATGGTAGGAATTGATTTCATAAGCTTTTCTTTTCAAGATCCACTAAATTTTATGATAGCTTGGCATGGCATATTTGCACAGTACATGCATGATGCATTATGAAGGTGGTCCTGCATGCACAGAAAAGCAGAGGTACACAAACAAACACATTCAAGCACGCTTTCCAAAGTGACACACGCAGCTACTAAAAGCTTTCTCCTATGTGCATCTCGAAAGTATTCACAGCGCTTCACTTTTAAAGTAAATAGTAGAGTACATTCCCTTTTCCCCTCAAACACCTATAATGACAACTTTATTAAAAATTATATATATATATATATAGACTCAAGAATAAAAAAACCCCAAGAACAAAAAACAAACAACTTTTTAACATAGGCATTATGGGTTTAGAATTTTGAGGGGAAAAATGAATTTCATCCATTTTGGAATAAGGCTGCAACACAAAAAATGAGAAAAAAGTACAGTGCTGTGAATACTTTCTGGACATACTGCATACCTTTAGCTGGTCAAAGGCATGACAAAGTATACTGCATCTCACCCTATTTGACAAAGCCCTGATTTCCCCCAAGCATCACACACTCAGCTTTGAATAACATCTACTTTGGTACACATGCATACCTACATACATGTGCTTGCAGACAAATACACGTAAATAGTACACACGAGTGCCTTTATTTTCCAGGCAATCATATACCCTCCTACACATAAACACACTTCAGGGCAGGGAGTCTGTTCAGAGAAATGAGCTGCTGCAGTGAATGGGTATTTTATGTGTGGCTGGGGCTGAAGAGTGGTGGAATTAAAGGCAGTTACACTATTTTAGCAGTAAATCAACCAATTCATTTAAATATAACTTGTCACAATCAGTGGATTTGATTTAATGAGTTCAGGATGGTGAAATGTTTGATGTAGTAGATTTTGGAGATGCAGTACTGTAAAAATGTTTTAGGCACATAAGATGTAATAAAAATGTCAAGTTTGATGTTTTCCTTTTCTTCAATATATGTATCAACTTTCTTGTAAATTTTTCATTTGATTTATAAAGATTCAAGGCATATTCTCATCTATGGATTTTAATGCCTAAGGTCTACAGATTTTTGGAGGCGGGGAATAGTTTGCAAGATTATGGTGGGATTACATAAAGAAACAGCACACTGATTTAATGGAAAATATAGTATTTTTTCCTTGGAATCATAACCCTAATTTAAAGAAAAAACTGTCAGCAAACACTACAAATAAGCTGTTAGGACAGTCAAAATCCTTAAGTGGCACAACCCAGCCTTTTTCATATTGTAGATGTGCTTTGTGCTCAGGCTACCACTCTTACAATTTGTCTTGTGGACATGGGCTTGTGATCTTTCACTATTTCATGAGTGTTTTTTTTTCTTGTAAGTCCTTGAAAGAATTTTTTTTTTTATTTCTACACAGATTATGTTTGACTGCAAACATCTGCCCAATTCTATTTCAGAAATTAAATTGTCATGAAGTTATCTTGAAACATTTGTGCCTATCCCCAATTATAAGAAATCTTGCTACAGAATCTAAAATTGAGCCAGCTTGCTATGTAATCTTGTAAAACAAGTCAAACCCTTGAGACGCAAATAAATGTGCCATTTTATGAAAGACTTTTTTTGTGTAAAATAAATCTACAACATCACTCATCATCACTCATCTTCAACCGCTTCTCTGGGTTCGGGTCATGGGGGTAACAGCTCCAACAGGGGACCCAAGACTTCCCTTTCCCATGCCACATTGACCACCTCTGACTGGGGGATCCCGAGGCGTTCCCAGGCCAGTGTGGAGATATAATCTCTCCACCTAGTCCTGGGTCTTCCCCGGGGTCTCCTCCAAGATGGACGTGCCTGGAACACCTCCCTAGGGAGGCACCCAGGGGGCATCCTTATCAGATGCCCAAACCACCTCAGCTGGCTCCTTTCAAGGAGCAGCGACTCTAAGCCGAGCTCCCTACGGATGACCGAACTTCTCACCCTATCTAAGGAAGACACCAGCGACCATCCTGAGGAAGCCCATTTCGGCCGCTTGTACCTGCGATCTCATTCTTTCGGACATGACCCAACCCTCATGACCATAGGTGAGAGTAGGAACGAAGACTAACCAGTAGATCGAGAGCTTTGCCTTTTAATTTTGATATAAATTGAATGAAAGCATGAAAATGATCATATTGAAGTGCATAAGTATGCATATCACAGATCAAAAATGTCACTTTTAAAGCTACTATTCTTGACAAGTCACGAAGTGAATACAGGAATATTTAGCTGGATATGTTGGATTTGAGTGGCATGGTGGGTGACTGCACTAACCCAAATGTTCAACTTGATTAAAAAGATTAAGTAGTGTAAACTCAAAGATTTAAGAAAATGTTCTACTTAAATACTTCAAGATTGTGTAGCATGGTGTTGCTTTTTGAGTAAATTAAACTCATTTTTTATTAACTTGAACTAATTGTATATTAAGTAAGTACAACTTCAAAGCATGACTTAAGCACTTCAAAGCATGACTTAAGCACAACTTTAACAACAACTTTAACACAACTTTAAATTAAGTAATTATATATGAAAATGTTTGAGTTGACTTAATGACCACTTCAGCAGGGGAGGTAGTCAAGTAGTTAGTGCACTTTGGTGCAGAAGGTTCCCGGTTCAACCCCCGCCCCTGCCACATTTCTCCATGTAATGTGGAGTTGTGTCAGGAAGGACATCCGGCATAAAGCTTGTGCCAAATCAACATGCAGATCTACCTCGGGTCTGCTGTGGTGACCCTGAGTGAAAAACAAGGGAGCAGCTGAAGGGACTTACGTTTACTTAATGAACACTTTAATTGAATTGTAATCATGAGGTACCAGTAACATGTAATCAAAGCTTTTATTTAGGAACAACTGACATTTAAGTTTATGAACTCAAAAATTTTGTGGCAATTGACTGCCACAATATTTTTGAGTTCTGCTAACTTGTCCAGGTTTACAGTGTGGTAAGCACTGTTGTCTCACAGCAAGAAGGTTGTGGGATCACTTCCCACCTAGTCCTTTCTATATGGAGTATCATGTTCTCCCAGTGTTTACATGGGTTCCCTCCTGGTGCTCTGGCTTCTTCCCACTTCCAAAGACATGCAGATTAGGTGAATTGGTGATGTGTGAGTAGTAGGTGTGCATGCATGTGAATGCGAGTGTCTTTGTCTGTCTATATGTGGCGCTGTGATAGACTGGCATCCTGTCTAGACTGTACCCTACCTTACACCTCAAGACAGCTGGGATAGTCTCCAGCCCCTGCCACCCCATCCCTGTCAGTAACCCTCCAATGGAGTAAGTGAGTATAGAAAATGAATGAATGAATGTCTTGGATTTCATTTTGTATCAGTCATTAAGAAGTACAAACTGTGTGGTAACTCTGTCTAGAGCAGGCCGTCCCCAAAAACAGAGCAACCATTCAAGGACATTCATGAGCCACCAGGGCACCATTGAGAACACTGAAGGAGTAAGTGCCAGTGGCTGTGATGGAAAGGGTGTGCATGGAGCAACTTTTGTCTGTTGTTTCAGCAGTCACAGCTTCATGGCAGAGTGGAAGAGAGGAAGACTTTCTTTAAGATATTGATTGTGCTTCTGTTATAGTTCTGGTGGCAAAAATGCTTATCAGTCCTGCTGGAAAACTGCAACTTCATTGACTAAATAAAACATCCTTTCACTTTAAGGATGCTTGCTTGAATTTAACCTGGACCTCCAGCTCAGCATGCACCTGTTCTGGAGGCTCTGACAGTCTTCTTCAGGTGGAAGAGCTGTATTGTTACTATTTGACCCCCTCTATGCAAGCAGAGCTGGCTGACTGACATATTTGTGCACAATGTTTCGGTCCACACTGACAACACAACATGACCCCACCTATATGTGAGGACATGCAAACTAAATTTTACATTGCAAATTCAGCATGACCAAGACCTTACCTAAAACAAGATCCAGTGAGAACAGGCCAAAAACGTGACAGAGTGAGTGGAACAAAAACAAAACAGAAAACAGTTTGAATGTATGTTTTTACAACAACATAAAAACAGAGACATTGAGAAAAATGTCTGAACTGTCACAAAGGCAGTGAGAGCCTGTGCAGGGGTGGAAAAAGGGAACTGCATTTGCTGGAGACTGATAGATGTTTGCATGTGTGACATTCCAGACCTTTCATTCCCTCTTATGATCATTGCTGTAGGTGTTTGGCACATTACCAGAACAGACGCATCAGACTGTGCATGTTGAAAAGACTGTCAGAGTGCGGATGTGATTAATTCATTTGAAGTTGTGCTGGTGCTCATGCTTTGCACTCCTTCACGTCTCTGGATTTAGCAAAGCATAGTGGTGTAAATACAGCGTGAGTGGAGTCAGCAGCAGAAGTAGACATGATGCACACTTCACGCAGAAAAGAGTTAGTGCCTTTAGGAGCTTAGGAAGAGGAGGGGGAGAAGCAGAAGATATGAAGGGTGAGGGAGGTGAAAGAAGAAAACTGTGGAGATAAAGTGAAGCATGGAAGGCTGGAGGGAGTCAAGAAAATGAAGAAAGGAGGAACAGAGTGGGAGAGAGAGTGTTAGACAGCAAAAGGGTGAAGAGAAGAGGGGAGGGCGCGTCCTGTCAGTGTGCTGTGATACTCGGTTTCCAAAACAGGAATTAATCCAATAATTGCTTGAAAATGTTTTGCATATTTATGTACTCTTCTCAACGTACGCAGCAAATAAGCATGAGACCCATCAGGACCTTGGAGACAAACACCTTCAAGTAAGGGCAACTTGTAGTATTAGAGGAGAAAGAGATAAAGTCAAAGATCCAGAGTCTTCAAGTTTATTTGCCACTTATTCCAAGTGTCACAAACGTCAGCAGCTCTGCTGTGGGCTTTGCTCCCACAACAGCTGTTTAGAACACACACTTCACACAAGACTTAATAAATTTACTACAAGCAACACGGACGGGAACAGAAGTGAATCACAAACTCCTGAAGACAGTCTATTCCACATCTCCTCCTTCACTTCTTTCTTTTATTTTACCTTCTACCTTAATGATTTGTTTTGGCTTCACTTATTTCTACAACAGTTTATACACCAATGTTGGATAAACACTGGTGGGTATGAATACAAGCAGCAGAGGGTTTGATGGCCAACAGATCAAGGCTTTGGAAATGAAAGAGTGACAAACAACGTAGCCACACAACTGGCCCGGCTATGAATTGGGCCAGATACTGGCCTCCATTTTGGAGTGAGATTTCCCACTCCTAAACGACCAATAGGACAGGAGTCTCACACCACATCAACATGAGGCTGACGCATGGGCTGACATCAGCGTCTCGGCCACCAACCAATCACTGGCTAGGAGGGAGAGGTCAATATCTGGCCCAATTCAGGGCCAGTTGTCGGGCTACAAACAAAGTAACATCATGCTACGTGTAATTTAAAAGCCACACTTATCTTGAAAGAGGCACACAGTGAATAACAGACTGCTTTGCCTACACTCATATCTTTCTGCAAGATTGTGTGGATAGTGTTATTTGACTTTTAGAAAGCAAATGATGTGAAACAATCAGAAAACAATAGCTGTTTTCTCTTTATTTGGTCATTTTAGTACATAAAACCGGGAGCAGCCGAATGAAAAACAACTGTGCAAAACGTCAGAGAGAACCCCACCCACCTGCTTCTAATCCAGCATCAATCCAGCATCTACTTGCCATTCAGCAGGTGCCACGCATATCTATGAAATATTACAGAAGCAAAACAAAGATTTTTTTTTTCAATCTAGAGCATCAAAGTTTACAAAAGTTTAATGAGCTTGTCATTAATTTCCCTTTAAATCTGGTGAGTTTTAAGATGAAGAGGATGAACTAATCGACATACCTATTCATCTATTAGGGTGTGAAAAATTTCTTTATGGGCCTTTCGATTTAGTATGCATGTATATCAAATGAAGACAGTGATTGCATGTATGGAACTCTTCTCTCTAAATACACATTTCCCTTGAGCAGCTACTGCAATGGAGAGCATTTTGTTATTTCAGCCCATGTGCACATTGTGGGCTGTTTGAGAAAACTATGGTTCCACATTTAATAATGATGATGGGGGCCAAAGACACATGGCTCAGACAAAAGCTATAAGCCAGCAGTGTTTGACTGTGGTCAGGTGTGAAGCTGGTTGTATGTCGAACATGTCCTGAAGTGAACAGCAGTGGTACAAATAAAAGGTGAGTGAAACACAAACCCAGCACCCCGTAGCATTTAAGCAACCTACAGTGAACAATTCAGACCGGATCAAAGCAATAATAAACCCCTTCAATGGTTTTACAGCAGCAGATTTCCCAAACCATGAACCCAAACCCACAGTACATACCAAACTCTGTGACTCCTCCAATCATCATCCATCCATCCATCCATCCATCCATCCAAAAATCTATCCACTCATTGCATTTTACGGGATACAGGTGTAGGTTTTTCCAAAGCCTTATTCATCCACACTGTTGTCTTGTGTTTAACATGAAGATATCAAAACTGACAACTTAAAAACAGAATACCACAACACAGTTAATACATTTGGCCATATCATCCAGCCCTATAATTTTTATCACTCCAGCAACCATCTGTGCTTTAGTAAGAACCTGTATGCCACACAGTCAAACCATCCAAATGTTGTGGCCGCACCTGGCTCATTTAGCTATAACATTAGGCCTCAAACATCAGCACACGCTGCTCAAACAAATGAGTGTGAGGGCTGCACGATGACTAAAGAATAGAGGACTGTTCTGGACAACACACATACCAAAACGAAGCACTGTCAAACACAAAGCAATGCAGAAAAAAGCAAAGCTGCACAGACAGCACATTAACAGTCCTGCTGACATTTCATTGCCTTCAGTCTCCAGGGATATACAGGCCAACCGGGGCAAAATGAATAAATCAGGTGTGAGCACTGCAGGGAGAGACACGTAAAATGTGTAGAGCATGTGATCTCCAGATGCAACTTTGGTAAAATCACTGATCCAGAGTATGGTAATTTCACTTGGAGGGTGACACTTTCACCTTTTAGTTTGCAGTCATATATAGGGATGGGTATTGAGAACCGGTTCCTTTCGGGTATCGTTAAGAAATGATTCGATCCACCAACATCAATAGGCTTTTTGCTTAACGATTCCCTTATCAGGCCTTCAGAATGGCTGTTGTTTTTGGGGGGTGTTTGTCAGGAAAATGATCATTTCTCTACGTTGATTACGGACCCTGCAGTGGGTCCATAATCAACTTTTCTGCAGCGCGGCTTTGCCTTGAACCAATTGAAGCAGTGGTTCGCAGATTGTAGCAGTGCTTCGATCTATTGCTTCGCTTATTCATTTTTTTCTTTCGCTGTATCTTACTTTTCCTCCGCTAAAACCCTAAAGAGCATACGTCTGTGAGTATTATTTATCTTTTTTATGTTAAACCGACCTGTTATGGTCTTCTGAAACAGTTGACAGATGTATTTTATAACTTAGAAACGGGAGCGATGCTAACGCATTAGCATGTCTATGGCATTTTCAATGTTAAACTTAGCATGAAGCAGTTGCAGCTGTCATCACGTTCGGGTGCATTTTTCTGTATAATAAGCGTTTGTTGTCGTAAAAGAGTCAAATGTATTACAAATTGTAATATTTTTTAAATTTATTTTTGTTTATATATTAATAATCTAATGATTAGGTATTATATACAATTTTAGAGAAAGAGACAAAAAGAGCCTGAATAGAAACACAACAGAAAATATAAAACCAACTAACAATGAACATACATAAATAAATAAATACATACATACATACATACATACATACAGAAATATATGTGTTTTTTGTGAACACCTAGTGACTTACACCTCCACTTCATCCCTGTCTTATTTAAGTTTAATGACAGTTTGTTTCGGTCAAACCATATTTTCAATGTGTTAATTTCTTCAGTGATTTCCTCCAGAACTAATCTGCCAAGCTAGAAAACTGCTGCATCCTTGTAAGAGTAGAATACTACTGGAATGCATTTGAATAAGGAAAGTTATTTTTTTCTCACCAAAATGGATGCTGCACTCACTGCAGTTTATTGTCTGGAATAGTCCCATATTGCATTTCAGAGATTCTAGAATTCAAACATTTTCGTGCAGGTGGTGTTGGGAGGTAATTTTGGGTTTCAGCTTTTTTTGTTTTTCACCACTTTCATCCCTGAATATGTCAATTGTGAGTCACTTTTGTGCGGATTAAAGTTAGGAACTGGGACTCCTCTCTTGTTGCGAGAAAGAAACGAGAATCGTCCTCCGTTCTGTTCACAAAGCTCCAAACGCTGCACGGCTCTCTGCCGAGTCAAGTAAGAACGATAGAGTCCAGTCAGAATGAATAACTTCAAAGCGAAACATTGTTTTGTTTATTTTTATTTATGTCCAGAGATCAAGGATACAGTGACCAATTTCATATTTATTTACTTTACGACTGAATGAAATACATAGAAAACCTGTAAAGCCTACTTTTAGTACAAAATTCACAAGAGGTATTGATAAGGGAATCGATAAGGAATCGGATCGATAAGCAGAATCGATAATGGCATCGATATCGATAAAATCTTTTCAATACCCATCCTTAGTCATATAGTAGATAAAACCCCCAAACAGAAAATACATTAAGAACGCACTTAGGCTTCACCCACTATAGCCTCTGAAAGGGGATTCCATGGTGCTATGAAATGCGAGTAAACTTTCTGTTAATAACACAGAAACTTTCAAAGTACCTGACAATATGGTATGTAAACAGCAGTTACATATATGTGAAAAGCATTCAACCTGTTGAAATTATGTACATTTTAATTTGTTTAGTATGTCATTTCAAATACAACCTCGATTCCAATGAAGTTGGGACATTGTGTAAAATGTAAATGAAAACAGAATACAATGATTTGCAAATCCTCTTCAACCTATATTCAATTGAATACACCACAAAGACAAGATATTTAAAGTTCAAACTGATAAACTTTATTGTTTTTGTGCAAATATTTGCTCATTTTGAAATGGATGCCTGCAACACATTTCAAAAAAGCTGGGACGGGGCAGTAAAAGACTGGGAAAGTTGATGAATGCTCAAAGAACACCTACTTGGAAATAGGTGAGTGTCATGATTGAGTATAAAAGGAGCATCCCCAAAAGTCTCAGCCGTTCACAAGCAAAGATGGGGTGAGGATCACCACTTTGTGAACAACTGCGTGAAAAAATAGTCCAACAGTTTAAGAACAATGTTTCTCAACGTTCAATTGCAAGGAATTTAGGGATTCCATCATCAACAGTCCATAACATAATCAGAAGATTCAGAGAATCTGGAGAACTTTCTACACATAAGCGGCAAGGCCAAAAGCCAACATTGAATGCCCGTAACCTTCGATCCCTCAGGCGGCACTACATTAAAAACTGACATCATTGTGTAAAGGATCTTACCGCGTGGGCTCAGGAACACGTCAGAAAACAATTGTTAATTAACACAGTTCGTCACTATATCTACAAGTGCAAGTTAAAACTCTACCATGCAAAGCTAAAGCCAAACATCAACAACATCCAGAAACGCTGCCACCTTCTCTGGGCCTGAGCTCATTTGAAATGGACAGACGCAAAGTGTAAAAGTGTGCTGTGGTCTGTTGAGTCCACATTTCAAACTGTTTTTGGAAATCATGGACGTCGTATCCTCTGGACAAAAGAGAAGAAAGACCATCCAGACTGTTACCAGTGCAAAGTACAAAAGCCAGCATCTGTGATGATATGGGGGTGTGTTAGTGCCCATGGCATGGGCAAATTACACATCTGAGATGGCACCATCAATGCTAAAAGGTACATCCAAGTTTTGAAGCAACAGGTGCGGCAATCCAAGTAATGTCTTTTTCAGGGACATCCCTGCTTATTTCAGCAAGACAATGCCAAGCCACATTCTGCACAGGCTACAACAGTGTGGCTTCGTAGTAAAAGAATGCGGGTACTAGACTGTCCTGCCTGCAGTCCAGACCTGTCGCCCATTGAAAATGTGTGGCACATTATGAAGTTCAAAATATGACAACGGAGACCCCAGACTGTTGAACAACTGAAGTCGTACGTCAAGCAAAGCTTCAACAATTAGTGTCCTCAGTTCCCAAACACTTATTGAGTGTTGTTAGAAGGAAAGGTGATGTAACACAGTGGTAAACATACCACTGTACCAACTTTTTGAAATGTGTTGCAGGCATCAATTTCAAAATGAGCAAATATTTGCACAAAGATAATGAAGTTTATCAGTTTGAACATTAAATATGTTGTCTTTGTGGTGTACTCAATTGAATATAGGTTGAAGAGGATTTGCAAATCAGCGTATTCTGATTTATTTACATTTTACACAACGTCCCAACTTCATTGGAATTGGGATTGTACAAAAAGTACACACACACACACACACATATTATACCCTGAAAGGTGCAATTTTGTTTTATTGGGGGGGGGGGGGGGGGGGGATACCAGTCAGTATCTGGTGTGACCACCATTTGCCTCATGCAGTGCAACACATCTCCTTCGCATCATCTGTGAAGAGAACACCTCTCCAACGTGCCAAACGCCAGCGAATGTGAGCATTTGCCCACTCATGTCGGTTACGACGATGAACTGGAGTCAGGTCGAGACCCCGATGAGGACGACGAGCATGCAGATGAGCTTCCCTGAGATGGTTTCTGACAGTTTGTGCAGAAATTCTTTGGTTATGCAAACCGATTGTTTCAGCAGCTGTCCGAGTGGCTGGTCTCAGACGATCTTGGAGGTGAACATGCTGGATGTGGAGGTCCTGGGCTGGTGTGGTTACACATGGTCTGCGGTTGTGAGGCTGGTTGGATGTACTGCCAAATTCTCTGAAACGACTTTGGAGATGGTTTATGGTAGAGAAATGAACATTCAATACACGAGCAACAGCTCTGGTTGACATTCCTGCTGTCAGCATGCCAATTGCACGCTCCCTCAAATCTTGCGACATCTGTGGCATTGTGCTGTGTGATAAAACTGCACCTTTCAGAGTGGCCTTTTATTGTGGGCAGTCTAAGGCACACCTGTGCACTAATCATGGTGTCTAATCAGCATCTTGGTATGGCACACCTGTGAGGTGGGATGAATTATCTCAGCAAAGGAGAAGTGCTCACTATCACAGATTTAGACTGGTTTGTGAACAATATTTGAGGGAAATGGTGATATTGTGTATGTGGAAAAAGTTTTAGATCTTTGAGTTCATCTCATACAAAATGGGAGCAAAACCAAAAGTGTTGCGTTTATATTTTTGTTGAGTGTATATATATATATATATATATATATATATATATATATATATATATATATATATACACATATATATATATATATATATATATATATAGACACACACACACAGTGGGGCAAAAAAGTATTTCATCAGCCCCTGATTGTGCCCGTTCTCTTACATAGAAAGACGAGAGAGGTCTGTAATTTTCATCATAGGCACACTTCAACTGTAAGAGACAAAATGAGAAAAAAATCCAGGAAATCACATTGTTGGATTTTTAAAGAATTTATTTGTAAATTATGGTGAAAAAGTATTTGGTCAATAACAAAAATTCAACTCAGTGCTTTGTAACATAATCGTTGCTGGCAATTACAGAGGTCAAACGTTTTCTGTAAGTCTTCAGCAGGTTTGCACACACTGTAGCTGGTATTTTGGCCCATTCCTCCATGCAGATCTCCTCCAGAGCAATGATGTTTTGGGGCTGTCGCTGGAAAACATGGACTTTCAACATCCTCAATAAATTTTCTATGGGGTTGACATCTGGAGACTGGCTTGGCCACTCCAGGACCTTAAAATGCTTTTTATGGAGCCACTCCTTCGTTGCCCGAGCGGTGTGTTTGGGATCATTGTCATGCTGGAAGACCCAGCCACGTTGCAACTTCAATGCTCTCACTGATGGAAGGAGGTTTTGTCTTAAAATCTCAGGATACATGGCCCCGTTCATTCTTCCCTTAACACGGACCAGTCATCCTGTCCCCTTTACAGAAAAACAGCCCCAAAGCACGATGTTACCACCCCCATGCTTCACAGTAGATATGGTGTTCTAGGAATGCAACTCGGCATTCTTCTTCCTCTAAACACGATGAGTTGAGCTTTTACCAAAATGTTCTATTTTGGTTTCATCTGACCACATGATATTCTCCCAATCCTCTTCTGGATCATCCATATGCTCTCTGGAAAACTTCAGACGGGCCTGGACATGTACTGGCTTAAACAGGGGGACATGCTTGGCACTGCAGAATGTGAGTCCCTCTCTGCGTAGTGTTTAGCCTTTGTTACTTTGGTCTCAGCTCTCTGCAGGTCATTCATCAGGTCCCTCCATGTAGTTCTGGGATTTTTGTTCACCATTCTCATGTATCATTTTGACCCCACGGGATGACATCTTGCGTGAAGCCCCAGATCGAGGGAGATTATCAATGGTCTTGTATGTACTCCATTTTCTTACAATTGCTCCCACAGTTGATTTATTCACACCAACCTGCTTGACTATTGTAGATTCACTCTTCCCAGCCTGGTGTACATCTGCAATATTCTTCCTGGTGTCCTTCGACAGCTCTTTGGTCTTGGCTATGGTTGAGTTTGTAGTCTGACTGTTTGAGCTTATGGATAGGTGTCTTTTATACAGATAATGAGTTCCAACATGCCATTAATACAGGTAACAGGTGGAGGACAGAAGAGCTTCTTAAAGATGTTACAGGTCTGTGAGAGCCAGAAATCTTGCTTGTTTGTGGGTGACCAAATACTTATTTCCCACCATAATTTACAAATAAATTCTTCAAAAATCCTACAATGTGACTTTCTGGATTTTTTTTCTCATTTCGTCTCTCATAATTGAAGTGTACCTATGTTGAAAATCACAGACCTCTCTCATCTTTCTAAGTAGAACTTGCACTATCAGGGGCTGCGCAGGCTGCGAGCTGACGCGCCAATCCGTCCGCTCGTCTTTCATTAAAAAAATCTCCTTTAACAGTGGAATGTCCGGATAAACTGCTGATCCCGACTTCTTCTGAAAGTTCTCTGTTCTCTCACGACGTCCTGGGTCAACAGAGGCTTAAATTTGGAGGTTTTCAGCTTGAAACAGGATGGCGACGTCACCTCGGAGCGCTGCGCGACGTCCCGCTCCGTGGGAAGTCCTTACAGCGATAGAAACAATCCAAAATCTCTCATCAGCCGTTAAAATTTTCACCAAAAACCATTTTAATTTGTCGAATGGTATCCACTCGGATGTGCCTCAGTTTTGGAAAAAATTTTGATGAAGCACAGCGCCAGTCTCTCAGCAACTTCTCAGACAAAGGAATTCCGACGAGGGGGCTGGACCACTCCTCCCACAAGGCGTGCTCACAGGCGAATGACGTCACCGACAGGCGTGGAAAAACTCATGCATGCGCACGAAGGTTCAAGCTTGGTTGACGTAAAAACATATGAATCAAATCCATATAGTTTTTTAAAAAATAAAAAGGTAGGATACTTTTCTAATAGACCTCGTGTATATATATATATATATATATATATATATATATATATATATATACAGTGAGGAAAATAAGTATTTGAACACCCTGCAATTTTGCAAGTTCTTCCACTTAGAAATCATGGAGGTGTCTGAAATTTTCATCTTAGGTGCATGTCCACTGTGAGAGACATAATCTAAAAAAAAAAAAATCCGGAAATCACAATGTATGATTTTTTAAATAATTTATTTGTATGTTACTGCTGCAAATAAGTATTTGAACACCTACCAACCAGCAAGAATTCTGGCTCATACAGACCTGTTAATTTTTCTTTAAGAAACCCTCTTATTCTGCACACTTTACCTGTATTAATTGCACCTCTTTGAACTTGTTACCTGCATAAAAGACACCTGTTCACACACTCAGTCAATCACACTCCAAGCTGTCCACCATAGCCAAGACTAAAGAGCTGTCTAAGGACACCAGGGACAAAACCGTAGACCTGCACAAGGCTGGGATGGATGACAGGACAACAGGCATGTAGCTTGGTAGAAGACAACAATTGTTATGATTATTTATTAGAAAGTGGAAGAAACACAAGATGACTGTCAATCTCCCTCGGTCTGGGATTCCATGTAAGATCTCACTTTGTGGGGTGAGGCTGATTCTGAGAAAGCTCAGAACTACACAGGAGGACCTGGTCAATGACCTGAAAAGAGCTGGGACCACAGTCACAAAGATTACATTAGTAACACATGATGCTGTCATGGTTTAAAATCCTGCAGGGCAACAAGGTCCCCCTGCTCAAGTCAGCACATGTCCAGGCCCATTTGAAGCTCATCGGTGACCATCTGGATGATCCAGGAGAGGCATGGGAGAAGGTCTTGTGGTCAGATGAGACCAGAATAGAGCTTTTTGGAATCAACTCCACTTACCATGTTTAGAGGATGAGAACAATCCCAAGAAAACCATCCCATCCGTGAAGCATGGGGGTGGAAACATCAAACTCTGGGGGTGCTCTTCTGCAAAGGGACAGGACCACTGCGCAGTATTGAAGGGAGGATGGATGGGGTCATGTATTGCGAGATTTTGGCAAACAACCTCCTTCCCTCAGTAAGAGCATTGAAGATGGGTCATGGCTGGGTCTTCCAGCATGACAATGACCCCAAACACACAGCCAGGGCAACTAAGGACGGGCTTCGTAAGAAGCATTTCAAGGTCCTGGAGTGGCCTGGCCAGTCTCCAGACCTGAACTCAATAGGAAATCTTTGGAGGGAGCTGAAACGCCAAACCTGAAAGATTTGGAGAAGATCTGTATGGAGGAGTCGACCAAAATCCCTGCTGCAGTGTGTGAAAACCTGGTGAAAAACTACAGGAAACGTTTGACCTCTGTAATTGCAAACAAAGGCTACTGTACCAAACATTAAAATTGATTTTCACAGGTGTTCAAATACTTATTTGCAGCAGTAACATACAAATAAATTATTAAAACATCATACATTGTGATTTCCGGATTTTTTTTTTTAGATTATGTCTCTCACAGTGGCCATGCACAAAAGATGAAAATTTCAGACCCCTCCATGATTTCTAAGTGAGAGAACTTGCAAAATCGTAGGGTGTTCAAATACTTATTTTCCTCACTCTCTCTCTCTCTCTCTCTCTCTCTCTATATATATATATATAGCAGGGGTGGTGGCCAAGTGGTTAATGGCTTGATTTCAGTGCAGAAGGTTCCGAGTTGAAATCCCACCCCTGCCACATTTCTCCATGTAATGTGGAGTTGCTTCAGGAAGGGCATCCGGCGTAAAACCTGTGCCAATTCAACATGCAGATCCACCTTGGATTTGCTGTGGCGACCCCGAGTGCAAACAAGGTAGTGGCCATAGGGACTCACTTACTATATATCTATATCTATATATATATAGATATAGATATATATATATATATAGATATATCTATATATATATATATATATATGTGTAAAAAGATGCAAAAAAAATTGGAGGTTCAATGCTCCTTAGATAGATTCCAAAATGTCCTAGCTGAATGTGCAGTATTTTTTGGAGGTGGTGACAGAAATTTTGCAGACCGACTTCCTCACTGACTCACTGATTGACTCCACTATGCCTCCCTAATCACAGGGAATTTAAGATGCTGTACCTTTAAGGAACGGGTCTTAAAAAAACCATACTGAAGTATAAGACTTAAGGGGATCTGTCAATTCTAAGACAAACGACTGTTTCTGAGCAGATAGCTCTACTTTAAAGCTCCCTGGGGAATTAACTCACTTTCCTGCAGTTTCAACCTGTGCCATATTGTCTTTTACAGCACGGGCACTTGTTGGCGTTTTCGCTCCTGAAATAGACATCACTGCTGCCTGGAGGAAGCTTCCCTGCTACTAAAGTGTGAAAAATTGTTTAGTGACATTGAAGCTCCTGGCATATGCAGTGCACTGAGGGCATAACGTGAAGGGTAAAACTGAGGTTAAAGGTCAAGCAGAGTGAAGCAGGGGGTCAAATGGTGGCTATTAAATGTGATTTACTGGTATTGATTCGTGGCTGGTTCAGGGAGCTGATTGCATGGAGTGGGTAAATCAATAACAGTTACAGAACAGCTTTTGATCAGTTTGATTTTCCTGTGAAGGGTCCACATGTATGAAATGCTACGACAACAGAGACGAAGAACCAAACAGAACTCAAAAGTATTCAGCATAAATGTGAAATTGTGGCACAAAGAGCAAAAATGCTGTTGTCACTGAGTAGGATGAACACTTGAACTTACAGAAGCACAGACATCATCAAATATAATATGCTTATTTTTAAATATACGTAGAAATTGCACTTTACCCATCTATTTCATCATAGGTAAGGCATGGCCAAGGACTGCCGCTGCATACTGCAGACTTCTGCAATATGCCCTACATGCAGTGTATGTGTGTGTGTTTGCGTGCGTGTGTTGCACTGACGATGAGACAATGTTAACTACACTGTCACCAATGAATGAAAATAAAATAAAAATACATTCATGGAAACTCAAGTGAAAATATTTAATGAAACTCTCGGGCAGAAACACACACACACCACTTTCTGTCATACATCTTCCATGATTACCCACGCACAATTAATGATTTTCTCTCCTCCACCTTGCCATAAGTGAGAAGATTATGTTAGTTGCCACTGCCACTAGTGGGACTGGGGCTGGTCTCCTCCCAGA
The DNA here is from genome assembly GCF_902500255.1 of Thalassophryne amazonica. NCBI lineage: Eukaryota > Metazoa > Chordata > Actinopteri > Batrachoidiformes > Batrachoididae > Thalassophryne > Thalassophryne amazonica. Next base: position 22,254,988 of record NC_047113.1, read on the forward strand.
TTTGGGACAGATTGGGAATTTCAAAGTCAGGCAAGTTCAAAGCCTTGGCTAAGGAACGTTCAAAAGAACCACAGTCAACATCAGAGCAAAGAAAAGGGAGAGTGAGCTACTTAAAGCAAATTCTCCCAGTGTCTGCAGACACTGAAGTGACAGAGAGGCCAGGGCAGCACAAACGGTGCATCCCAGTTTAAAAAAAAAAAAAAAAAAAACTATGCTCCTAGAGTTAAAGTGATATGATGTACTGTACATCATCAATTTTGCAGTGAATCTGCTGTAAAAACTGAAAGAGACTGCATACATTTTAGAAGTGCCAATTATCAATTATGCAAATTTTGTTTTCACTGCAATAAAGCTGATATTTTATGCAATATAACACAACAGCAGCTGGGTTTCCCTTGAAGAGGGATTTTCATTGCACAAAAACATTACCTGTTAAAATGTTGCCAACCCATTTTGAGCCGTTTTCTTTGTGAAGCAGTAGCTAACAAACCTGCACATACCCGTCCTTATAGAGAAGACTGAGTCTGTGACACTAATGGTGTGTTTTACCAGGTATCCATTTCTATCTCTTTGCACTATGCAATACCATTCTTTTGGCACAATCACACAATAGCAATGCCCATGGGCCTTGGGGACTGAAAACATCAATGGAATGGCCAAGATGGAGGTGATTATGAAAACTTGTATGATGAAATACAAAGGATTGTGTCTTTTATTTGGAAATTATGCATATATAAAAAGTAATAAGACCTGTTTAGTGTTATATAATGTAGTAAAAGTGAAACATTTACTACATTATATAACACTAAGTCCCTGTTAGTAAATGATATAATAACTGATCAACATATTGATTTATTCTGCCTTACATAAACCTGGTTACAGTAGGATGAATATGTTAGTTTAAATGAGTCAACTCCCCCGGGTCACACTAACTGCCAGAATGCTCGTAGCACGGGCCGAGGCGGAGGATTAGCAGCAACCTTCCATTCCAGCTTATTAATTAATCAAAAACCCAGACAGAGCTTAGTCTTAGTCTTGTCCATCCAAATTGGAAGTCCCAAAAACCAGTTTTATTTGTTATTATCTATCGTCCACCTGGTCGTTACTGTGAGTTTCTCTGTGAATTTTCAGACCTTTTGTCTGACTTAGTGCTTAGCTCAGATAAGATAATTATAGTGGGCGATTTTAACATCCACACAGATGCTGAGAATGACAGCCTCAACACTGCATTTAATCTATTATTAGACTCAATTGGCTTTGCTCAAAATGTAAATGAGTCCACCCACCACTTTAATCATATCTTAGATCTTGTTCTGACTTATGGTATGGAAATTGAAGACTTAACAGTATTCCCTGAAAACTCCCTTCTGTCTGATCATTTCTTAATAACATTTACATTTACTCTGATGGACTACCCAGCAGTGGGGAATAAGTTTCATTACACTAGAAGTCTTTCAGAAAGCGCTGTAACTAGGTTTAAGGATATGATTCCTTCTTTATGTTCTCTAATGCCATATACCAACACAGTGCAGAGTAGCTACCTAAACTCTGTAAGTGAGATAGAGTATCTCGTCAATAGTTTTACATCCTCATTGAAGACAACTTTGGATGCTGTAGCTCCTCTGAAAAAGAGAGCTTTAAATCAGAAGTGCCTGACTCCGTGGTATAACTCACAAACTCACAGCTTAAAGCAGATAACCCGTACATTGGAGAGGAAATGGCGTCTCACTAATTTAGATTTTCACTTAGCCTGGAAAAACAGTCTGTTGCTCTATAAAAAAGCCCTCCGTAAAGCTAGGACATCTTACTACTCATCACTAATTGAAGAAAATAAGAACAACCCCAGGTTTCTTTTCAGCACTGTAGCCAGGCTGACAAAGAGTCAGAGCTCTATTGAGCCGAGTATTCCTTTAACTTTAACTAGTAATGACTTCATGACTTTCTTTGCTAATAAAATTTTAACTATTAGAGAAAAAATTACTCATAACCATCCCAAAGACGTATCGTTATCTTTGGCTGCTTTCAGTGATGCCGGTATTTGGTTAGACTCTTTCTCTCAGATTGTTCTGTCTGAGTTATTTTCATTAGTTACTTCATCCAAACCATCAACATGTCTATTAGACCCCATTCCTACCAGGCTGCTCAAGGAAGCCCTACCATTATTTAATGCTTCGATCTTAAATATGATCAATCTATCTTTATTAGTTGGCTATGTACCACAGGCTTTTAAGGTGGCAGTAATTAAACCATTACTTAAAAAGCCATCACTTGACCCAGCTATCTTAGCTAATTATAGGCCGATCTCCAACCTTCCTTTTCTCTCAAAAATTCTTGAAAGGGTAGTTGTAAAACAGCTAACTGATCATCTGCAGAGGAATGGTCTATTTGAAGAGTTTCAGTCAGGCGCTGCGGTGGTTTGAATCATATTTATCTAATAGATTACAATTTGTTCATGTAAATGGGGAATCTTCTTCACAGACTAAGGTTAATTATGGAGTTCCACAAGGTTCTGTGCTAGGACCAATTTTATTCACTTTATACATGCTTCCCTTAGGCAGTATTATTAGACGGCATTGCTTAAATTTTCATTGTTACGCAGATGATACCCAGCTTTATCTATCCATGAAGCCAGAGGACACACACCAATTAGCTAAACTGCAGGATTGTCTTACAGACATAAAGACATGGATGACCTCTAATTTCCTGCTTTTAAACTCAGATAAAACTGAAGTTATTGTACTTGGCCCCACAAATCTTAGAAACATGGTGTCTAACCAGATCCTTACTCTGGATGGCATTACCCTGACCTCTAGTAATACTGTGAGAAATCTTGGAGTCATTTTCGATCAGGATATGTCATTCAAAGCGCATATTAAACAAATATGTAGGACTGCTTTTTTGCATTTACGCAATATCTCTAAAATTAGAAAGGTCTTGTCTCAGAGTGATGCTGAAAAACTAATTCATGCATTTATTTCCTCTAGGCTGGACTATTGTAATTCATTATCAGGTTGTCCTAAAAGTTCCCTGAAAAGCCTTCAGTTAATTCAAAATGCTGCAGCTAGAGTACTAACGGGGACTAGAAGGAGAGAGCATATCTCACCCATATTGGCCTCTCTTCATTGGCTTCCTGTTAATTCTAGAATAGAATTTAAAATAATAATCAGGTCCCATCTTATCTTAGGGACCTCATAGTACCATATCACCCCAATAGAGCGCTTCGCTCTCAGACTGCAGGCTTACTTGTAGTTCCTAGGGTTTGTAAGAGTAGAATGGGAGGCAGAGCCTTCAGCTTTCAGGCTCCTCTCCTGTGGAACCAGCTCCCAATTCAGATCAGGGAGACAGACGCCCTCTCTACTTTTAAGATTAGGCTTAAAACTTTCCTTTTTGCTAAAGCTTATAGTTAGGGCTGGATCAGGTGACCCTGAACCATCCCTTAGTTATGCTGCTACAGACTTAGACTGCTGGGGGGTTCCCATGATGCACTGAGTGTTTCTTTCTCTTTTTGCTCTGTATGCACCACTCTGCATTTAATCATTAGTGATTGATCTCTGCTCCCCTCCACAGCATGTCTTTTTCCTGGTTCTCTCCCTCAGCCCCAACCAGTCCCAGCAGAAGACTGCCCCTCCCTGAGCCTGGTTCTGCTGGAGGTTTCTTCCTGTTAAAAGGGAGTTTTTCCTTCCCACTGTCGCCAAGTGCTTGCTCACAGGGGGTCGTTTTGACCGTTGGGGTTTTTACGTAATTATTATATGGCCTTGCCTTACAATATAAAGCGCCTTGGGGCAACTGTTTGTTGTGATTTGGCGCTATATAAATAAAATTGATTGATTGATTGATTGAAACATCATTCATCCCAATCTGGCACAATCCAACTTTCACATTCCAAAACAAACTGCTTTACTTTTCCACATGGCAGCAAAAGGGAATCACACACCTAGACCACTCATTTGAGAACAATCAATTCATGTCATTTAACAAACTTCAACAGAAATATGGGGTTGGAAAAGACCAATTTCTTCAAGATCAAAAACTGAAATCAAGAATCAAAGGAAAAAATAGTAGAAAAAACAACACAATACAACCATCTCAGCTAACTGAAAACTCAAAAAATCTGATCTTCTATTTACACTTACTGCCATCTTCAACAGAACAACAACTGTTATGTGGGACAGTGTACTTATTTGGTTTTATGTATTGCTTGCTTTTGGTTTGTGTTAACTATATTCTCTTGTCTTGTGTCAGGGGTTTGGGTCTGGGTGCGTTTTCTTCTGTTGGCACCCCCGCTCTTGAATGTTCTCATTCACCTGTTTCTCATTTTCCCTCAACACTACATACTATTTAAGCTTTTTGTTTGCCCTTACGTCTTTGCCAGTTCCTCATACCTTAGTGTCATCTCTACCAGCTTTTCTCATAGTCCTTGGTTGTCGTTTTGCCGCGCAGTGTTTAGAGCCTTATGCCTGTTTTTTGACCTTTTTGTCTTATGATTTGGATACCACTGCCGTTTATTAAGTGCCTTTCTGTGTATTGACCTCTGTCTGGTTCTGAATTAAACCCTTTCTCTCACACTACGCACCAAATTGAGTCCTGCAATTGTGTCCTGCCTTCTTATGCCAAAGTTCATGACAGAACGAACTGGCCAAAAAATGCACACAGCAGACTCCACCCTAGTCCATTTAATGTTTCTCACTCACGGACAAAAGCTCGCACAGCAGGAAGATACATTGATGACTTTGTGCTCCAGTTTAAGCAAACTAGAGAAGCGTCAGGACCAGATATTGACCTCGTTAGGGTCTCGCGGCGGTCTCTTGATGGAGAGGCTTGATAAAGGGACACCCACAGCAGCAAGACCTGAAGCTGATGCACACCCGCTACCGGGTGCGTCAGCAGGGAGTCCGCTCCAAGTCAGTGACACTGGATTTTGCAGTCAGCTTTGTCGTCCAGAGCATTTCTCTGGGAAATCATTAGATGTGATGCCGTTTATCAGACAATGTGAACTTCATTTTTAACTTCAAGCCTCACCTTTTTCGTCTGCCCATGCAAAATAACATTCATCATTTCCCATCTCTCAGGACATACTAAGGCTTGTGCCATGGCTGAGTGCAGCCACAGATCCGGCACCCGGTGGCCAGTTAGTCATTTTATTCATGGGGAAGTTGTGAGGTCATTGCTGAAATTAAGGCAAGGTTCACTTCCACATGCTTGCAGCTAAGAGTGCATGGAATACAGTGGCATTAACCGATGATTATCTGACAATATTAAGTATCAACTCGTGGCTGTCGAGTTACCGGAGGACTTGGATTCTCTCATTGCTCTAGCCATAAAGGTTGATAGGAGGCTGTCAGAAAGACACTGGAAGGCGGGCCACCTCCGTGGTCAAGGATCACCAACATGGAGGGGAAGGAGCGACTGCAGAGACTGGTCCTCAAGGCCGACCCTACTCACCATCAGCTGTGCAGAGACCAACACAGAAGAACCCAAGCAGCTGGGACGAACCTGCCTATCAGCAAGCCTGGTCAACGAAAGGGGAGGGGCAGTGAGTGAGCACAAGATAAAGGCCACGATAACATCTGAAAGTACCACAGTTTCTGTGTTCATTGACTGTTTTTCTGATGCTAACCTCCTGCACCTATCTTTCGCCAGGAATTTGAGCCTTAAAGTGCTCCTCCTGTCAGGGCTTCTGGAAGTCAACATTGTGGACAGCAGCACCTTAGGGAGAATTACTTACCATTCTCTGCCTATGCAAGTTTCAGTTTCTGATGGTCTGATGTGCTTCCACATATTCTGCAATATGGCCCATCCAGCAATTTTAGGTAATCCGTGATTAAAAAACATAACCCAAATTTTAATTCGGCCAATGGGCAGATCATGCCTTGGGGGCGGAACTGCATGCATACATGCCTGGACCGACAAGGGGGAAGCTTCAGATCAATCATAGCTCCAATCTAACTCATGTTCGATCCTGCTACCATGACCTCGTCGCAGTCTTTAGCAAAGCTCAGGCTAAGTCCCTGCCTCCCCAAGAAACTATAACGCCTCATGATTTGGATGCCACTGCTGTTTATTGCTCGCCTTTGTATGTACTGACCGCTTCCTGGTTCTGAATTACACCCTTTCTCTCGCGCTACGTAGCAGAGTGAGTCCTGCAATTGTGTCCTGCCTTCTTGTGCCCACGTTCATGACAATAACACTTCCAACAACCAAGTGGGAAGTGGAAAGATGACCTGTTTTAGTAATTACTCTGTCCAGATTACATTAAAAGCAATCACATAGTCAATGAGTATGTAATTAAATGTTATGAAATTATTACATTAAAAAGGATTCTATCATGAGGTTTAGGTCACATCACTACATGTGCTGACAATAACCATCAAGAGTAAATGAAATGTGACTGCAGAAAATACATTATATACATACATACATACATTAATACATTATACAAATACATTATTCTTTAACAGACAAACTGCAGTCATTGTTAAATCATCTCCTTTTCTGTTTATAAGAAATATTTATATTTATTTATGGTGTCATTTTTCCTGATTGAAATGTAAATAATAATGAATTAATCTACCAAACTTAAAAATATACAAATTGCTTTTCATGCTATTTTAATTGTTTAAAAATAAATGTCCAAGGTTACGTCACAGTGCGTAGCAGGGATAGTTGGATTGAGGTGAACTTTGCGCACCAGAGAGTTGTTGCAGCCTCTTGCTGCATCTGATGAAAATAAATAAAAATGTACATTTTGGTTGTATAATGTTCATTTACAATTGTCGTCATGGATTCTCTCTGTACTGTTTAACCCTCCGTGGTCCAAGGGCATTTTTTGGACAGTTCACTCGCCTGGCATAAATGTTTTATTATTGCTGTTAACAGCTCTCCCTGCATCCCACAATCAGGTTTTATGTCTCTTTTTTTTCAGGACAACCTGTGCTTTCATAACATATATGCTTTTGTTGTGTTTTATAAGTGTAATAAAGGTTTACAATCAGAAATAAGAAAGGAAAAGACTGTACAACAAAAAGGTTCAAACAATAAACACAAATGCACATTTTGAACAATATATACAAAATGGTCTATGCGTTTTGTTTGTCTCATCTCAACTGAATTTCTGTCTGCTATTACACAAAGGTTACATCACAAACTTCTACTTCTACTGTGTTTTGGACTGTTCTGTGCTGCTCCTAAAGCAGCTTTCATTCACACTTTGGCCCACTTTGGCTCCTTACAGTCTGAGGAGCAGCCCTCCCCCTCGCTCCATTGATATGGTAAACAAGTGCTTTACGCAGAGAAAGCAACAGAGTTATCCAGTAACATGCAAACTAGTGGAGCAATCCTGATAGTTACACACTCTTTGTTTGAGCACGTGAGATTGTCATCAGAGGCTTTCCGTCTGCTCCGTCTGCTTTCACTGATCACTGTGCGTAATGGAGCAGGGCGCACTGGAGACCATTAGTATGTACTCATTGGAGCACCCAGGGGGCTATTCAAACGGGCCAACTAGTAACATATCACTCCTGAAAATGAGCTTTGGCTTTTCACGTGAGGTAAATCTGCCCTACAATTGGATTTTGGAAAACCAGGTGATGGTGAACCAATTCCGATTGGAGACTCACATTTTGCACGTCATCACACAGCTTCTATGAGGAGTACAAAGATGGCCGATGGCTGGCTCGAAAGTCTGCGGAGTTAAATTTTCAGCAAAAAAAGTACGTTTCTATCTCATATCATTAAAAAGTTATTCATAATTTAGTAAAGCTTGGTCTTAGCCGTCGTATACAACGGCGTCAGCCCCAGAGGGTTAAACTGCAGCAACTCTCTGGCACGCAAAGGATTATGGGTTAGGTCTGAGTGTCTGGGCGCCAGTAGATGGCAGTGTTCTATTCATTTTGACCCCGGTTATATCAGATGGTTGTCCAATCACAACTTGCCTTTTGGCTTTTGCAAATGGCTTTTTTTTAACATATGAAAAAATGGCATATTTTACAAAAGCACATTTATATATAAACCAACACACATCACATTATCATGTTGGGTTTTACAGAGAATGAATGAGTCAACCAATCAGTGTTAGCGTTGGCTCATTTCACCCATAATCCCTTTGGCATCTGTGTGTGTGTTTGTTACAAAACTTCAGAATTAGTGTATTATATAAAATTAAAAGATATGTGTTATATATTAACTTTGTATAAACGACAGAATTGTCATTAATGTAGTTATTCCATCCGGATGAATTTGATTTATAAATAAAAACCATGAGTCAAAACTGTTTTATTTTCCAAGCGGAACTGCTGTATGATGACTATGATGACAGGTATAATAACTTTTGTTTGTTTGTTTTTTTTGGCAACCTGGTGGTCAGGCCCCTTTTGCTGTGGCAGAATTGACCTTAACGCCTCTCAACTGCTTCACTGCTGTAAAATACACAGCCATCAGGTTTTCCCACCTACAAAGAACGGAGCGGTCTGTAATTTTTTATCATAGGTACACTTCAACTGTGAGAGACAGAATCTAAAAAGAAAATCTGAAAATTACATTGTATGATTTTTAAATAATTAATTAGCATTTTGTTGCATGAAATAAGTATATGATCACCTATCAACCAGCAAGAATTCTGGTTCCCACAGATCTGTTAGTTCTTCTTTAAGAAGCCCTCCCATTCTGCATCCATTACCTGTATAAATTCCACCTGTTTGAACTCATTACCTTTATAAAAGACACCTGTCCACACACTCAATCAATCACACGCCAACGTATCCACCATAGCCAAGACCAAAGAACTGTCAAAGGACACCAAGGACAAAATTATAGACCTGCACAAGACTGGAATGGGCTACAGGACAATAGGCAAGCAGCTTGGTGAGATGGCAACTGTTGTGAAAGTGTAGTGACACGGACCCACAACAGGGGGCGCAAATGAACGGTCAATAGATGAGCCAAAAAATAACAATTTAATGTTGTGAAGGTGCACAACGAATACACAGACAATCTCAGAATATGATTACAGTCAATCCACAAAGGTGACGTGTGGGCAGGCTCGAGGATAGAAGACGTCTGTCCTGAGAAGAGCCGGAACCACACGATTTCCGCCGCCACCGAACCTGGTGAATACTGGAGCCGCCAAGTCCCGAATTCCCAGGTGATCACCGTCCCCGACTGTCGGATCTGGTACTGCTTGCGAAGAACAAAGACAGTCAAGTGTGGGTGTGTGTACACCCAGTAACAATAACGGTGGGAATGCCACCTCCACCTCTCACTCAATATGCTGATGAATTTACAGTGATCCCTCAGAGGAAAAGAGTGCCGTCCTGCACTCACTCAGCCTCCACAGGAAGAGGGACCGGTACTCCTGCAAACTCTCACAATATACAGCTTATAAGTAAACACAAATGGCTGAGGATATTACCTCCATTGAAGTACGATATCTCGGCGATGAGGTGGAGATGACGTCTGGGTTTTATGGAGTGGGATGATGAAGAATGAGTGACAGCTGTTAGGACATAATGAGTAACAGCTGTCACTCCCGGCTGTGTCCGTGGCGGCAGCGCCCTCTCGTGCCTGAAGCCCGCACTTCAGGCAGGGCACCCTCTGGTGGTGGGCCAGCAGTACCTCCTCTTCTGGCGGCCCACACAACAGCAACAACTGTTGACGCACTTATTAGAAAATGGAAGAAACACTAGATGACTGTCAATCTTCTTTGGTCTTTGGCTACATGTAAGCGTCGTAGGGTAAGGATGATTCTGAGAAAGAGCAGAACTCCAGTTCTCTCTCACATTGTTTTGTTTTATTCATATCGCATGTTGTATAAAAAGTGGTGTCCAGAAACAAGATAAAAACAGAAAATCTGAGGGAAATTATCTTGCTTTATCGGTGGAAGATGAGTGAGTAAAGATGTCTTGAATTGAGATTGTTAAATCTAGAAAATAGCATGTCAAACATTTAAGATAAATTAACCCTTAAAACAAGATAATGATCTAACACTTCTAAATACAAAGTTTTTTTTAATCTTGGTACACTACAAATTATTTGGTTCTCACCAAGATAAAACAATTTCAGATTTAGAAGTGTTAAATAATTATTCTTGTTTTAAGGGTTAATTTCTTACTTTAAGTGTTCGCCATACTTATTTCTGAATTTGAAACTAGTGTTGGTGGAGGTTTGAGCTCTATGAGCTCTTCTTCCTTTTCCCAAATATTTCAGTAAGCTCATCTACTGGCATGCACGAGGCAAATATTGACACATGCTTAAAATGGCTGGGGGTGAAGAGGGCCCTGGTTGGGGGGGATCTAAAGTTGAAGGGTTTTAGCCATGCTAATGCTCCCCAGAACCATTTTCTGCAATGAATTTGCAAGGTTGAGTTAGGGAGGATGGAGGCAGCAGTTTATCCAACTTTTTACAAGCTGGACAAAATCTATCTTCATATGCCAGTTGCTTCTATTCCCGTGTGAGTCTTCTCCAAAACTGGAGAGAAAAGGAACAGACACTGCTGAAATGATCTTGTTTTTAAATTAAAAAAAAAAAAAAAAACCTTTGAAGCCCTTAAATCCCCTTCATTTGTAACATTTGGCCATAACAGCCCATAGTTGAACAAACATTTCAGAATTTATAAGTATATGTCTTTAAACACCTGACTGGAACAACATGTATCATTGCTGGTAAATAAAATTCAAAAAAATCAGACCTTATCTGGCGATGTTACAGCTGACATAGTGATCAGCAAGTCAGATGCAAAATTAAAGTTCTTATACAGACAAGAAAAGATTTGGATTTGCATATGACAAAACTGCAGTCCATGCAGTGTCACATGGACTGTGCCAGTGTAGCCTGGTATTCTGGCCTGACCAAGCATAATCAAGGGAGGTTGTAGATTATGCAGAACAAGATCATACGCTTTCTCCTCTCTGCACAACCCTGGACTGAATTTAGAATGGTCAATATGTTGCCTGTTGAGCTCAGAGTTCAACAATTAAAATTAAATCATATGTTTAATATAGTGAATAAGCAAGCCCCAAATTACTTGGTCACTTCTTTTAAATTTACAGCTGTGCAGCACAACATTAATACTCGGTCGAGTACCTTGTCTCTGGTCATTCCTCAGCTGAAGACCTGTGGGGCTTCGTCCTTCAAGTACACTGGAGCTAAACTATTTAATGGTCCGCCTCATCAAATTAGAGTATGTGGATCAAAGCCTCTTTTTAAAAACAGGGTCAGACAGTTTTTATTCCAAGAACTGGCTCAACAAGAGAACAATCAATATATGTACTATTGAGAAAAAATAAAAAATACTATATTTTTTATTTAATTAACTGTTATGGGTTTTGTGTATGTATGAATGTATTTTTGCCTGTGTGTATTTTGTTGGGCCACAATAGAAACAGGCTATTTTTGTTTGTTTGTTTGTTTTGTTTTTTTGTGTTACCCTGTATTTTATTTATTTATGTTATTTATATTGTGGGGGAGGTGATGGTCTAGTGATTAAGGTGTTGGGCTTGAGACCAGAAGATCCTCGGTTCAAATCCCAGCCTGACTGGCAATTTACTAAGGGCCCTTGGGCAAGGTCTTTAATCCCCTATTGCTCCTGGTGTGTAGTGAGTGCCTTGTATGGCAGCACCCTCACATCGGGGTGAATGTGAGGCGTTATTTGTAAAGTGCTTTGAGCGTCTGATGCAGATGGAAAAGTGCTATATAAATGCAGTCCATTTACCATTTATGTGTTTAGTTAATATATTTTTGTCTTCTTTTTTTGCATGTTTACATTTTATACAAATTAAAATCATTCTATACAAGTGCTGCTAAAGACAGGCCAGCAGATGTCACCATATTTAATTGCTTCAAACACTGAACCATTTCAACACATCTGCTTCATATTCATTCAGTTGTTCAAAACGGTTCATTTTAACCGTCCTTAATAATTATCAATAAAATGCAGCCATACGCTTTCAGAGCATGTGCACAGACAGACTTACAATCATTAATACTTGCTAACCAGGACATTAAATAACGTATCATATGTCCTTTAAATTATCTAGTTTGCAACTAGTTTAAGTCTGTAGCCGACTGTCTCAACACACAATTAGTCTGATGAGGCTCTTTCTGTAGAGGGGTCTATTGATGAGCTCACCTTGTTATCCAAAACTTTTTATGCCGCCTTAGTGGCTGACTCGATCAGAACCACAGATATCAGAACCATAAGCTCAGAAGCTTTGCTCGAACTCTCTCTAAAGTCTTCACAAGGCAGCTGACGTATCAGGTGACAGGTTTACAGCGAATTAGTGATCTGAGAATACTGCAGTGAGAACGCTGTCAGCTGTTAACAGCGGTTTCGGGTGCGCGTCTTAAACTAATCTAGTCTAATCTAGTCATCAACAGAAAATAAACGGGAGAAATTTTTATTTTGGTGTGACATTTCTTACTTGAGCGTGAGAGCGTGACACTCATACTCAAAGCGTGAGACACGCCAGATGCATGAGAGTTGGCAACCCTGCTTTTTATCTGAATCTTGCCAAATAGCTTTTGCTAATAGCCTGTCCTGTCTGTTTTTGGAGTTTGGAAGACTGCTCTTTCTAGAGCTTGCAGCTGCCTTTAATGTTTGTAAAAATTCAAATATTTTATTGAAGTGTTTTTGGATTTTGATAGCCAAATTCTCTGTGATCTGCCATCGTGCAATCCTTGTCACATTCAATTAAGCACTCAAACACTGTCAAATCTAAATCCATCCAAATTATGGGGCACAATAAATATTTAAGACATTTAACGTATGTCAGCGTCATGCAGCAACTGTGCTGTGTACTAGATCAAAGAGTTAAATAAAATGTGCTAAGAGGTACATGCAAACAGAGGTATACTGACGGTAAAGGTTTTAGGCAGGCTGCTTCAGGTCTTTGGTGATGATTTACCTCCAGCTCCTGCCTCATACTGTTGTTTTCACCCTGACTCAGCAGTTCTGGTCTTTACACCGAGCCTCTGAAAGCTCAGTGGCCACTGGGAATGCGAGCTCATCGACTGTTATAATGACGCCTCCCTATAGCTTTTTGTTTCTCTCAGTGCCCTTCTCACCAGCACATCATCCCAATTGCCTGTCCCAGTTCCTCCTCTTTTTGTGTCTTTATTCCTGCCTTTTCTTGCTGAACAAAGGCTGTCATGAATGTGCTTGATGCAACTGTGCCTGTACTAAAAGTTCATGTTCAATAGAAGTGCACCAAATAAATACCCTCATCAGAGTGATCCTTTACAATTTTTCCGACTTGGCAGATACCCCAAAAAGTAAATAACTCAATTGGTTTTGGTGTAGCCTACAAATTAAACGCTGTTTGTAAGGGAATGGCATTCAATCAATTTTCAATCAATTTTTTTATATAGCGCCAAATCACAACAAACAGTTGCCCCAAGGCGCTTTATATTGTAAGCCAAGGCCATACAATAATTATGTAAAACCCCAACGGTCAAAACGACCCCCTGTGAGCAAGCACTTGGCTACAGTGGGAAGGAAAAACTCCCTTTTAACAGGAAGAAACCTCCAGCAGAACCAGGCTCAGGGAGGGGCAGTCTTCTGCTGGGACTGGTTGGGGCTGAGGGAGAGAACCAGGAAAAAGACATGCTGTGGAGGGGAGCAGAGATCGATCACTAATGATTAAATGCAGAGTGGTGCATACAGAGCAAAAAGAGAAAGAAACAGTGCATCATGGGAACCCCCCAGCAGTTTACGTCTATAGCAGCATAACTAAGGGATGGTTCAGGGTCTCCTGATCCAGCCCTAACTATAAACTTTAGCAAAAAGGAAAGTTTTAAGCCTAATCTTAAAAGTAGAGAGGGTGTCTGTCTCCCTGATCTGAATTGGGAGCTGGTTCCACAGGAGAGGAGCCTGAAAGCTGAAGGCTCTGCCTCCCATTCTACTCTTACAAACCCTAGGAACTACAAGTAAGCCTGCAGTCTGAGAGCGAAGCGCTCTATTGGGGTGATATGGTACTACGATGTCCCTAAGATAAGATGGGACCTGATTATTCAAAACCTTATAAGTAAGAAGAAGAATTTTAAATTCTATTCTAGAATTAACAGGAAGCCAATGAAGAGAGGCCAATATGGGTGAGATATGCTCTCTCCTTCTAGTCCCCGTCAGTACTCTAGCTGCAGCATTTTGAATTAACTGAAGGCTTTTTAGGGAACTTTTAGGACAACCTGATAATAATGAATTACAATAGTCCAGCCTAGAGGAAATAAATGCATGAATTAGTTTTTCAGCATCACTCTGAGACAAGACCTTTCTGATTTTAGAGATATTGCGAAAATGCAAAAAAGCAGTCCTACATATTTGTTTAATATGCGCTTTGAATGACATATCCTGATCAAAAATGACTCCAAGATTTCTCACAGTATTACTAGAGGTCAGGGTAATGCCATCCAGAGTAAGGATCTGGTTAGACACCATGTTTCTAAGATTTGTGGGGCCAAGTACAATAACTTCAGTTTTATCTGAGTTTAAAAGCAGGAAATTAGAGGTCATCCATGTCTTTATGTCTGTAAGACAATCCTGCAGTTTAGCTAATTGGTGTGTGTCCTCTGGCTTCATGGATAGATAAAGCTGGGTATCATCTGCGTAACAATGAAAATTTAAGCAATACCGTCTAATAATACTGCCTAAGGGAAGCATGTATAAAGTGAATAAAATTGGTCCTAGCACAGAACCTTGTGGAACTCCATAATTAACTTTAGTCTGTGAAGAAGATTCCCCATTTACATGAACAAATTGTAATCTATTAGACAAATATGATTCAAACCACCGCAGCGCAGTGCCTTTAATACCTATGGCATGCTCTAATCTCTGTAATAAAATTTTATGGTCAACAGTATCAAAAGCAGCACTGAGGTCCAACAGAACAAGCACAGAGACGAGTCCACTGTCCGAGGCCATAAGAAGATCATTTGTAACCTTCACTAATGCTGTTTCTGTACTATGATGAATTCTAAAACCTAACTGAAACTCTTCAAATAGACCATTCCTCTGCAGATGATCAGTTAGCTGTTTTACAACTACCCTTTCAAGAATTTTTGAGAGAAAAGGAAGGTTGGAGATTGGCCTATAATTAGCTAAGATAGCTGGGTCAAGTGATGGCTTTTTAAGTAATGGTTTAATTACTGCCACCTTAAAAGCCTGTGGTACATAGCCAACTAACAAAGATAGATTGATCATATTTAAGATCGAAGCATTAAATAATGGTAGGGCTTCCTTGAGCAGCCTGGTAGGAATGGCGTCTAATAAACATGTTGATGGTTTGGATGAAGTAACTAATGAAAATAACTCAGACAGAACAATCGGAGAGAAAGAGTCTAACCAAATACCGGCATCACTGAAAGCAGCCAAAGATAACGATACGTCTTTGGGATGGTTATGAGTAATTTTTTCTCTAATAGTTAAAATTTTGTTAGCAAAGAAAGTCATGAAGTCATTACTAGTTAAAGTTAATGGAATACTCAGTTCAATAGAGCTCTGACTCTTTGTCAGCCTGGCTACAGTGCTGAAAAGAAACCTGGGGTTGTTCTTATTTTCTTCAATTAGTGATGAGTAGAAAGATGTCCTAGCTTTACGGAGGGCTTTTTTATAGAGCAACAGACTCTTTTTCCAGGCTAAGTGAAGATCTTCTAAATTAGTGAGACGCCATTTCCTCTCCAACTTACGGGTTATCTGCTTTAAGCTGCGAGTTTGTGAGTTATACCACGGAGTCAGGCACTTCTGATTTAAAGCTCTCTTTTTCAGAGGAGCTACAGCATCCAAAGTTGTCTTCAATGAGGATGTAAAACTATTGACGAGATACTCTATCTCCCTTACAGAGTTTAGGTAGCTACTCTGCACTGTGTTGGTATATGGCATTAGAGAACATAAAGAAGGAATCATATCCTTAAACCTAGTTACAGCGCTTTCTGAAAGACTTCTAGTGTAATGAAACTTATTCCCCACTGCTGGGTAGTCCATCAGAGTAAATGTAAATGTTATTAAGAAATGATCAGACAGAAGGGAGTTTTCAGGGAATACTGTTAAGTCTTCTATTTCCATACCATAAGTCAGAACAAGATCTAAGATATGATTAAAGTGGTGGGTGGACTCATTTACTTTTTGAGCAAAGCCAATAGAGTCTAATAATAGATTAAATGCAGTGTTGAGGCTGTCATCCTCAGCATCTGTGTGGATGTTAAAATCGCCCACTATAATTATCTTATCTGAGCTAAGCACTAAGTCAGACAAAAGGTCTGAAAATTCACAGAGAAACTCACAGTAACGACCAGGTGGACGATAGATAATAACAAATAAAACTGGTTTTTGGGACTTCCAATTTGGATGGACAAGACTAAGAGACAAGCTTTCAAATGAATTAAAGCTCTGTCTGGGTTTTTGATTAATTAATAAGCTGGAATGGAAGATTGCTGCTAATCCTCCTCCTCGGCCCGTGCTACGAGCATTCTGACAGTTAGTGTGACTCGGGGGTGTTGACTCATTTAAACTAACATATTCATCCTGCTGTAACCAGGTTTCTGTTAGGCAGAATAAATCAATATGTTGATCAATTATTATATCATTTACCAACAGGGACTTAGAAGAGAGAGACCTAATGTTTAATAGACCACATTTAACTGTTTTAGTCTGTGGTGCAGTTGAAGGTGCTATATTATTTTTTCTTTTTGAATTTTTATGCTTAAATAGATTTTTGCTGGTTGTTGGTGGTCTGGGAGCAGGCACCGTCTCTACGGGGATGGGGTAATGAGGGGATGGCAGGGGGAGAGAAGCTGCAGAGAGGTGTGTAAGACTACAACTCTGCTTCCTGGTCCCAACCCTGGATAGTCACGGTTTGGAGGATTTAAGAAAATTGGCCAGATTTCTAGAAATGAGAGCTGCTCCATCCAAAGTGGGATGGATGCCGTCTCTCCTAACAAGACCAGGTTTTCCCCAGAAGCTTTGCCAATTATCTATGAAGCCCACCTCATTTTTTGGACACCACTCAGACAGCCAGCAATTCAAGGAGAACAGGCGGCTAAACATGTCACTCCCGGTCTGATTGGGGAGGGGCCCAGAGAAAACTACAGAGTCCGACATTGTTTTTGCAAAGTTACACACCGATTTAATGTTAATTTTAGTGACCTCCGATTGGCGTAACCGGGTGTCATTACTGCCGACGTGAATTACAATCTTACCAAATTTACGCTTAGCCTTAGCCAGCAGTTTCAAATTTCCTTCAATGTCGCCTGCTCTGGCCCCCGGAAGACAATTGACTATGGTTGCTGGTGTCGCTAACTTCACATTTCTCAAAATAGAGTCGCCAATAACCAGAGTTTGATCCTCGGCGGGTGTGTCGTCAAGTGGGGAAAAACAGTTAGAAATGTGAATGGGTTGGCGGTGTACACGGGGCTTCTGTTTAGAACTACGCTTCCTCCTCACAGTCACCCAGTCAGCCTGCTTGGGATCTGCCAGGGGGGAACTAATCCCATGCTCAAACAAATCCCATGCTCATCTTACCATGCTTTACGAACAGTATTTAAACAATCAGGAATAGCAGCAGCCCAAGGAAACTTCTGTTGATATAAGGAATAGGCTTGTAAATTGAAAAACAAGTTGAAGACTAACCTTGAGCTTGTCAAAACGTTCAGTGAGCGAGGACACCTGGTGCTCTCGGTGGCGGCCCACGAGCTTGCACAGTGCACAAATGAGCTGGTCATCCACCAAACAGTACATGTTGACTTTCTCATTCTCATGCTCCAGACAGGTCAGGCCTCGGATGTGTGTGTCTGGCACAGGCTCTACCAGGCGGTGGCTGGTGAAAGGCTTCTTGTTTGGGTGTGTTGCACGCAGGCAGCGGTCGCAGTACGATACTTCACATGTGACACAGGTCTTGACAGCCTCCCGAGGTGGGTCCTGTTCACAGAACTGGCAGGAAATACGGAGATCCATTGCAGCAATGACTGCTGGACTGTGATTAGCGTTGGTATGATTGGCGTGCTGGTGGGAATGGCTGGAAGTGGCGGGGCTGCCGCGAGCGCTGCTTCCGCTCGTGCTGCCACCGCCACCGCCAATTGTTCCAACTATTGTCGCGTTAATGGTGCCGGTGTAGGGACGCTGCAGCTGCATGCGTCGACTCTCAGTTGGGGAGCTGGGGCCGCTGAGGGAGGCCTTTTGGAAACGGTCAATAATGTTCTGCAGTGTCACATTTCGCTTTAGGCCCTCCAGGCCGCGGTGGTTGAGCGTGATGACGTAACGACAGGTGGGGCACTGAAAAGCTGAGATGGACTCAAGAGGCTTACTGGTTGAACAGTGAGACACCAAAATGCGGTGAGCGCAGTTAAAGCACAAGCTGTGAGCACAAGGCAAGAGCAGAGGGTCTTCAAATAACTCCAGGCAGATCGGGCAGGTCAGCTCAGACTCCAGTGTTTCCATTTTCAGTTGAACCAATCTAAAGGTGACATCAAATCCCACAGAAGCTGGCCAGATACCTGCAAAAAAGGAAAAAGATCATAAGTATTCAGATTTTGCAATTATTCAGGTCACAAATTAGGTACATATTTATTGTGCTTTCATTTGTATTCGGAGGCTGGAATTCTCCCACACCACCACCCCATTCCCCCACCTCCCACAAAATGCCCTCCGCAGTCGGAACTCCAGCTTGTAAACTTGCATGAACCCCACATACTCAGAGCTCACAATCCAACATGGCTGCTTCCAGCAACAACAGCAGGGAAAGCTGTAGTTTTTAATATTTTTTTATTTTTTTTTAGCTCTTCTATATTTTGTATGTCCAATTTAATAAAGTGTGCACACAATGCTATCCTACTGCTGTGTGGACATGTTCATGAAATATTTTTGTGCTTGAAATACAACCTGCGGTGTTGTTTACAACCGGTACTAATAATACTGGCTAACTCGGAAGAAGATGCTAACAACTGTCTACGCAGTGCAATAAGTAAAAACACAAATATAAATTTTGTGTGGCATGTGTCCTCTTGCATAAGGACTCTTTGGTGGATGGGGAAGAAAAAAAAATATATATATCTATATATCTATATATATATATATAGATATATATAGATATATATACACACACACACACAACCCCAGTTCCAATGAAGTTGGGTCATTGTGTGAAATGTGAATAAAAACAGAATATAATGATTTTCAAATCCTCTTCAACCTATATTCAATTGAATACACCACAAAGACAAGATATTTAATGTTCAAACTAGGGCTGAAACGATTAATCGAATAATTCATTTACAAAAAATGTTTGAGGCAAATTCTGTCCCACGAAGCTTTGTTTAACGCTGTAGTACATATGCCAGGCCTGTGTGTGGTGCTGCAACATCCGCAGGAAAAAAAAAACAGAACAAGACTGGAGCATAACAGCTAATCAAATTAGCAACGATAGCTATCGCTTTCCAACATGACACACAGAGTAAAATAAAGCCTTTTAAGAGAAAGATGGTCCACGCTGATCATCTGAAATAGAATTACTGTGCATTTAAAGCGAAGCAGTGTGTTTGTGTATTTTTAAAAAACATACGGTCTGCTCTACGTGGGGAGAGACTATTGACCCGGTGGCCAGCTGCTGTCTCTCTCTGCCCAGTGTGAGGGGCTCTCAGACCGGGCGAGGCACAGCTCTG
Source organism: Thalassophryne amazonica (assembly GCF_902500255.1). Lineage (NCBI taxonomy): Eukaryota > Metazoa > Chordata > Actinopteri > Batrachoidiformes > Batrachoididae > Thalassophryne > Thalassophryne amazonica. The sequence continues at coordinate 22,274,626 of NC_047113.1, forward strand.
TCCCCGGCTACATTGGCAAACCTCCTGGTCCACCACGTCGTCCGTCTGCATGGGATACCTACCAACATCGTCTCTGATCGTGGTCCCCAGTTCTCCTCACACGTCTGGAGGAGCTTCTGCCGGGAACTGGGGGCCACTGTGAGCCTCTCGTCCGGGTATCACCCGCAGACCAATGGACAGGCAGAACGGGCCAATCAGGAATTGGAGCAAGCCCTGCGCTGTGTGACGTCCACACACCCGATGGCCTGGAGTGAACATCTGGCCTGGATCGAGTATGCGCATAACAGCCAGGTGTCCTCTGCCACTGGCCTCTCCCCATTTGAGGTGTGTTTGGGGTATCAGCCCCCATTGTTTCCCGTGGTGGAGGGAGAGGTCGGTGTGCCCTCGGTCCAGGCCCACCTGCGGAAGTGCCGTTGGGTGTGGCGCTCCGCCCGTTCTGCCTTGTTGAAGGCCCGGACGAGGGTGAAGACCCATGCAGACCGCCGGCGATCCCCGGCCCCTGCTTACCAGCCCAGGCAGAAGGTGTGGCTATCCACGAAGGACATGCCCCTCCAGGTGGACTCCCCGAAACTCAAGGACAGGTATATTGGGCCATACAAGATCCTCAAAATCCTCAGTCCTGCCGCAGTGAAGCTCCAACTCCCGGCTTCACTGCGGATCCACCCGGTCTTTCATGTGTCAAGGATCAAACCTCACCACACCTCACCCCTCTGTGCTCCCGGACCTGCGCCGCCTCCTGCCCGGATCATCGACGGGGAGCCGGCTTGGACGGTGCGCCGGATCCTGGACATCCGTCGGATGGGCCGGGGGTTCCAGTATTTGGTGGACTGGGAGGGGTATGGACCCGAAGAACGCTCCTGGGTGAAGAGGAGCTTCATCCTGGATCCGGCCCTCCTGGCCGATTTCTACCGCCGTCACCCGGACAAGCCTGGTCGGGCGCAAGGAGGGGCCCGTTGAGGGGGGGGTCCTGTTGTGTGGGCTGCCAGAAGAGGAGGTACTGCTGGCCCACCACCAGAGGGCGCCCTGCCTGAAGTGCGGGCTTCAGGAACGAGAGGGCGCTGCCGCCACGGATACAGCCGGGGGTGACAGCTGTCACTCATCATCTCTTGACAGCTGTCACCCATCTACACTACATCATCTCATTCCATAAAGACCGGACATCATCTCCACCTCGTTGCCGAGATATCATCTACCTGTGAAGGTAATATTCTCTGCTGTATCTAAAAACTGTCATAGTCTGAACTCTTTTTGCAGCCGTTTTCCTGTGGTGTTCCTTATCTGCTGGATTGGCGTTTGGTGTGAACAGCGACGGCTTCGCTTCACACCCAAACCAGATAAATGGTGTAACAGGAGCTGCACGAGTGTGTGATTAGAGGTGGAGGTGACTTTCAACCTTCTGACTGTTTTTGTTACTGGGTGTGCACACACCCACATCTCACTGTTTGTGCTCCTCGCCAGCAGTACCAGATCCGACAGTCAGGGACGGTGATCACCTGGGAATTCGGGACTTGGCGGCTCTAGTATTCACCAGGTTCTGTGGCGGTGGAAATCGTGTGGTCCCGGCTCTTCTCAGGACAGACATCTTCTATCCTCAAGCCTGCCCACACGTCACCTTGGTGTATTGACTGCTATTCTGTGATTGTCTGTATCATCGTTGTGCACATTCACAACATTAAATTGTTACCTTTTGGCTCATCTATTGACCGTTCATTTGCGCCCCCTGTTGTGGGTCCGTGTCACTACACTTTCCCCAACAGATAGGTGATCTACATTTATTGCATGCGTATGACCTGTTGACTGTCATAATGAAGACCCTCCTCTTGCAATTTGCTTGAAATTACAGTTATAATGACACTAAATGTGAAATGAAAACACAGCAAATAAATCCGAGCACTGTACAGTCAGAGAGTGGACAAAGTTGAATGAACTAAATGGGATGAAGGTGACAATTTCTGCATATTTACTCATTTGCAACACAAGTAGAGTAAATTGTGTGCAGAAATTCTTAAGTGGTAAACACTTTTTTTTTTTTTTTTGCATGGATACCTGCCACACATCTTCAAGGATACAATTTCTGAAGCATTTTCGGCAACAATTTTAAGTGCAAACAGCAAGTGACCTTAACATATGAATTGTTTTTAGATTGAGTCTTCCTACAGTACAAGCTGCTCAGATTCTTACAGAGTGAAAATCATGTGGTCTCCCCTGGGGCGGTTGGGGTGGTTTAAAACCATTGACATGAAAAATCACAGATAACCTGTATTCCGTGGCTCACAGCCCAGAATGCACAGGGCTGTCTGTCCTTTTAAAGAAACAAAGCAGGCACCGTGAAACTATCATATTAAACCGTACGACACCTGATAGCTTACAGTGACAGTTTCATAAGCGAGGTCGTTACTGAATGATTGCCCTCATCTCCCTCTGTGCCAGTCACACATGAACAAATGATGACTTGGTTTTAGTGTCAGTGACAAATCAAAAAGCATCTTTTTCCTTCAGGACAAAGATCAGCCTTCTATGAGTGGTTTCTGTGAAATGTAGTTTGTGGTGTGCAAAAAAACATGATGATGTTCAGGGACACCAACACAATCCCAGGTGAAACCGGGTCAAGAAAAAAGTGCAGAGAACATCTCGTGAAGATATTTAGTCAATAAATCTGAGGAGCATCCGTTTGTCACTGTTCATGTGTTCTGAGTGTTTATGCTGTAGTTCCTAGTGGAAACTACTCTGTGTTACTGTTCCCGTTGCACTCTTATTGTGACAGATTACTCCTTGTGTATCTGTCACACTGCCAGATTGTCCTGCTCTCATTTCTGTTTTCTTGAATTAATTTCTCATTTTTGAGTCCCAGTTGCTGACTTCAGCTGCCTCCTTGTGTCTTCTGAGTTTAGCCCTCCATTTCTGAAACTGTCTACCTGGTGCATTTGATTGTTGTGCTTGGACTCTGTGCCTGTTTACCTGGGATTACTGTTTGCCGCTGCCCTCATGGACACTGTTGTCTCTCAGAGTGCTTTCCTGAATAAAAAACACCTGTGTCCTCAACTGCATCACCAGCTTGTTTCCACACAGACACCTTTGCTGTATAGAAAGCTGCTTCTGTGTGCTCAAGCAGTGGGCCTGATACCAGAGGAACCTCTGTTCAAATATCTGACAGACCAGAAAAAAAACTACACACACCTTGAGCAGTGTGCAATTCAACTCAACTTATTTATATACTACCAAATCAACATAAGTCATCACAAAGTCTAACCTCAACAGCCATGCTGAGCAAGCACATAGGCAACAGTGGTAAGGAAGTACTACCTCTGGTGTTTTTGAGCAAGAAATCTCAACCAGACCAACTGCTTAAGCCCCTTTCACACTGGCAAATTCGTAGAGCTACGTATTGCAGCGTTGTGTTTCATTTAAATACGCCCAAAATGCGCGCGTACTCAGCCTTTTCAGTGTTCGTTTCATACTTGCAGCTGCGTGTGTTCGCTTTTTAATGTGTGCACACAGTCGCGTGTACCTTGCCACTATTAAAAGAATTCAGTGCTATTTTCTGCCTCTGTGGAAGTGCGCTCTGTTCTCTACTGAAGGTGTGGTGTGGCTCAAAAACAGTCATTTAACATTATTATTATTATTATTTATTTATTTATTTTGTCTTGGTGGATCATTTTCATTGTGTACAGATGCTGCTGAGTCTGGCTGTGGTAAAGGCTGCTGTGAATGAAACGCTGTGACTCGTTAAACTTTTAAACCTCCAGCTGCTCCGATCAGATCCGCTGATTTGATCAGACCTGATCAATCAGGTCATCTGATGATCGCACCGACATGCAGCGAGTGCGCTTTTATTTTAGAGAGTCATGGCTCTTTTCAGGTTTGATCAGACCTGATCGATCAGGGAGTCTGATGAGCGGACCGACATGCAGAGAGTGCGCTTTTTATTTAAAGTCACAGGTTTGATCAGACCTGAGCAATCAGGGCGTTTGATGAGCGGACCGACATGCAGCGAGTGCGCTTTTATTTTAAAGTCACAGGTTTAATCAGACACACACAGGAGAGAGCGAGAGAGAGAGAGAGAGAGCGAGACAGAGAGAGAGAGAGTGAGCGACCGACTTCTGTTTCCTGTTGTGTTTCTGGATTTCTGAGTTGACGTTTGATTCCCTGTTCTGATCACACGCAGGTGCTGTGGGCTGCGTGATCATGGGATCATGTTCTCAGTTGATTCCTCTGGATGTGTACAGAAGTGCTGTGTTGCACAGACTTGCATGCAGTAACGCTGTGCTGCGCAGACCTGCTTAAAACTGTGTCCAGCGCTCTACGCCGAAGAAATTAAACATGTTAATGTTTTCAATCCTACGCACGTAGTGCTCAACCTACTGCTGCGTAGGGAGCAAAACTCGACATAGAGCTGCTAACAGTAGGCGTAGAGCGGCTCAACTCAGCGTAGATGATACGCTGCAACGAGCAGCTCTACGAATACGCTAATGTGAAAGGGGCTTTAGGCCATTCTAACATGTTCAGAGATCCAATAAACAAAGTACAAACAAAGAGTCATCAAACATGCAAAACAAAACAAGTTCGAAATGAAGTACAAGTGAAATTGTAGATTGTTGTAAAAGTCCCAGTGTCCATTTAGGTCCTTATTTCCTACGTTGCTCCTGTGTGCAGTTGATGGCCTTGCTGGTAGCACACTAACACTGGTGTGAGTGTGTACGTGAATGGGAGACAACATTCTAAAGTGCTTTGACCTTCTGATTCAGATGAAAAAAATGCATAACAGAAATGCATTTAATTTATCTGATAGGGGATTAAGGACCTTGCCCAAAGGCCCTCAGTGATTTTCTGGTCAGGCTTGGGTTTTGAAACCGAGGATCCTCTGGTCTCAAGACCAAAGCTTAACCCATTAGAACATCACCTCCCCAGGTAGACTGGGTTGTTTGTTGTTCGGGGGAGGAGGGGTGTTTATCGGAGTATGGGTGTGTGTGTGTGTGTGTGTGTGTGTGTATCCATGGGTGTCTGCAGTACGTATGGCCCAGGGGAGAGGCGGTTTGCCAGCCTGCTGGTGTGGGACTTTATTGACCTGTAGCGTCTCCCTGAGGGCAACAGGTCAAACAGGGAGTAGGGAGGGTGTGAGGGGTCTCCTGTGATGGCCTTGGTTCTTCCAAGCAGGATGTGGCAATGTTTTCCAGGCTGGGCAGAGGACGGCTGATGAGCTTTACAGCAGTGTTTATGACCCTTTGCACCGCATTTCTGTCCTTGGCAGTAGAGCCTGCGTACCACACACTCAGACAACATATCAGTATGCTCTCCGCTAAGGAGTGATGGAAGGCCACCAGCAGGTTCGTCTCCAGGTTGTTCTTCCTGAGGACACGCAGGAACTGTCGCCAATAAATAAATGATTATTTATCTTCAATTAATGGGTATTTACATTATTTTTGTTGGCAACGTTGCCAGGTTTTATAGGTTTTATTAGGGATGCACCAATGCCACTTTTCCCAGACTGAGTACAAGTACAAGAACATACATTTGTGTACTCGTCGATACAGAGTACCGAGAATACAGAGTACAAATACTTAATGATACCATTACAGTTTTGTGATGACTTTGAAATCATGTTTTATTCATCAGTGGTTCCTTACTTTTTGACTGTAACTGCTACCACCATCATTTGCTTTGTTTTATTCACAAACATTTCACTTAAAACACGTACTTCACTTTTTAACTACAACAAATTGTTCTTTAACATTACCGTAGTGTTTTCTTAAACATAACACTGACAAACATCTCACTTAAATGTAACCTGTGAACTTCAGCAACTACAAAATATACAACACACCAGTAACATAACTGAAAATTGTCCATTCCGTAACTTTATTTATGTCTGTGAGGACTAAAAGCCTTTTTTGAAAATGTGAGGGGTAGATTCTTTTGATGAAAAGAAGCTTCTCAGCAGTATCAGCTGTGAGCCTGTTTCTGATTTTATCTACAATGTGTGACACTGAGCTAAATAGCCTTTCATTCGCCACACTAATTTTTTTAGCTTTTAAGTAAACACGTACCGGTAACATACATATACACATACCATAAACAGTTTTTCCCCAAAAGGCGGAACATTGGAGGAGCACGGTGTGTGCACACACGTACACCAGTGTTGGGAGGCAAAATATAGTAATTTTAACATTATTTTATTTAGTTATTTCTCTTTGTGGATCATGGGATGATTTGATTGTGTGCACACAGAATCACTTGTTGCCAGAGGAACTGAGACATTAATGAATGAGGTGCGCAGTGGACTCTTTCAACTTGAGGTGCAAAAGTGCGGCCCGTGGAAGAGGAGAAGAATTACGCTCCGAACGCAGCGCCACAGACATTCAACAAACAGATTACACCTGTTAGCAGACCAAGCCAGTCTCACATGATCTCGGACAACCACACCAGGGGCTTGAAACTCACCACCTGATGGGATGATCTCTGCCACTGAAACTGTGATCTGACGGAGGGGAACTGTGGTGCAAAGTCCCAAAGTCACAGAGAAACTTTTTTTAAGCCACGACAAGGAATAAAGTGTTTTCAGATGTTGTTTTCCAACCCGAGAGGCTGTATGTGGATTATTTTTCTTCAGGATCACGTGATGATGAATTCCACAAACAGGTCAGACTTTTATTTACTCTGTGAATTTACTCCGCATGATGGCTGCGGCTTCTGCCATCAATGACAGCATTGATAAACATATTTCAACTTATGAGTGAATTACATGAAAGCCTGTAAAAATCCATAAATCATTATTTTTTAAGCCAAGTGTCCAAAACGTATGAAAAAAGGTAGCGGCTTATAGTCTGGAAATTACAGAGCATGTGTGTGAAAATCCCTCATTGAGAGGTTGACATCACACTGCTGTAAAGGGGTATCGGGTATCATAGTATCGGATAAGTTTTATGAAGTAATGAATACAGGATCAGGCCGATACCCGATACTGGTATCGGGATCGGTGCACCCCTAGTTATTATAAGGGAAAAACAGATTTCTCATGACGTTGACGGTACTGCGCAAGTCATATCACAGAGGCTAATGCCACACAAGTGTAAACAAGCAGCTTGATCACCAACATTTCACATAGCCGAGAATTTCTACAAGCACACACACATAGATGTTCACAATGCATTATATTTCACGTAAAATGTCCCAGCTTTGTAACCTGGTCACTACTGAAATATCATATTTGCCACAATCATGTTCACTGTGTTTTCAGAAATGAAACCCTCTAAATGCGCCGGGGGGGCATACACCATGCAGCAGTGTGGTCAGCATCATCCAGATTTGTCTGACCTCAGACGCCATAACAAAACTGACATTGTTTTCTGGGACAACAACCTGAAGACGCAGCGCATCGTATTCCTCATACACAAACACTACATCATATCTGTGCATTGAATCCTTTCTTCAGTGATGCTGAAACAGAAAACAGAAAGCAAATACTCAAACTCACTTCCACAAACTAAATTCTCCTTCTTTTGTTGCAGCTCGCACCATGAATGCACCAGTACACCATGACATTAACTGTGTTCAAAGCAAAACTGATCCGAGCTTTGCTCACGAATGCCACTCAGTACCCTACGCACGCAGCAGCTGCATTACAAAATTCATTAACCACAAAATAAATAAATAACTGCTCAAAGCCAATTCATGCAGAATATTATGCAAGTACGAGGTGGCTGTGTGTTCTTGTGTATGAGAGGCTTATTTAAGTGCATCTTTCATATCATTAAAAGCATGTCTTTGAAGTGACAGCTGTGCAAGCATTTGTCCCCGACCGTGCACATGTGCGTTCACACACATATTGTCCTCTAAAATTCACCTGACTGCTGTTTATCAGAGGTTTTACACGGCTGCTAACACACAGCCTGACTGATAGGATAACAGTTAAGTAGCAAACTACCTCTGAGTGAGCAAGCATGGTGTTCTGCTCCTTGCACCCGCAATGCCTCTAATTTATCTCCAATTTATCAGACTGGGATAACCAGGACCAGATGTATGGGGGAAAAAATAGGCGATGTAGGAAGTTGGTGAAGGAGGTGACCTTCAAGACCTTTGGTTGGCAGGAATCAAGTAGTTGCCCCTCAACCTTTTTTTGTGTACAAATTTTACCCTTTGGCGTTACAGGACATACATTTATCTAGTAGGGGTCGCCTGCGTGCTATCCCAAAACACAATACACTCTACAACTGTTCATCTATTTGACGGAGAGTAATCATAACAAACTATTGGTAGAAATAACACTTTGAAAATAAGCAATTATAAATCACAAGACAAATTCAAGCTTCTCAAATATTAATCCAGTTGGGTAGTGATGACATTCTAACACTTATTTTTGCAGTTCTGTCCAAGTGTTGACTGAGTCAGCAGAGTTCCTTCATTCCCTTGGACAGAGCTCAATAGTAGTATATGCTGACGTTAATGTGACTGTATTTAATGGAGCCTGGCGTTATAATTAACACCAAGCGTAAATGCACCATCAACAGGCATATTAAGTTTCAGCTCTGTCACTCTGGGGAAACAATCTTACTTACGATGGGAGCAACTCAGAGACCAAATCAATTTAACTATAGCAGACACACATAAGCAAGCAATGACACAATCATGCAAATATTTGCAAAAAACATACAGACAGCCATGACAACACTTTTTGTACATCTTTAGCCATTCTGGCTGAGCTAAAGTGTATCCAAAGCAAAACAAATCTCAGGTTGATGAAATGTTTCAATATGCTAAAATTTATCTGCTTCACACTTTTGTTTTTCCATTCCTCCACACATGTATCAACATACAATTCAGCAGGAACCTGGCTCAGTGCTGTTGCTCTTTTTGAAACTGTATAGGGCGTGGATATGCACAAGCAGCTACCAACCTTTGACAGATGTTAGGTGCAGGGCAAGAGTTGTTAACTGAAATAACAGCAGAGGCAGGACGACATTTTCCTCAAAGCATATAAAACATGCGTCACATCCCTAAGGACCCCTTCACATGTAGTACGAATGTGGCCGAATTGCGCATGAAGCAGGAACCGTATGCAATTTGTGTAAAACTGGAGCTGCCTCCAACGCCTGGTACACCTGTCGCTACAACTACTAATGCACACCAGCGGCTGAAAGACAGACTGTGCCCTGTGGAAGCCCATTCGTTCCCTCTCGTGGGAGATGTGGGCCAAATTCCAGGTGGCACACACAACATCTAACACTGCTTGCTTGACACTTAGAAATTGTGTGGCCATTCACGCTGTTAGCACAAAAATAGTGAGCAGATGATCACTTTCGAGCTGGCTGTGAAATTGGTCTAAGTACCCCCACAAGTGTGGCGTTGCAAAACAACACGTGACACGCCAGAGTGTCGGCTTTCTCCCGCAACACGTGCTGTGCATGTGAATCACACTGGTGTTGTGCCCCCACCCACATCCTCCACACGTGCAAATATTAACTTTTTTTTTTTTTACTAAATATGTACAAGTTATGTTACTAATAAGGGTTTCTGAAAAATCATCTCTATATAGAACTGAGTAGGTACATATCAAAATTACATTTGCAGACACACACAACGTGACAAAAAGGCAGTGCAATCAATTAGTTGGTTTGCTTCTTAACAGTGTGTGTGTATACAAGGTCAGTGAGTTTCTGGGCTCCTGACAGAACCTTTGCATCTTTCATCCAGTGCTGCACTGATGTTTCTGGTTTCTGAGTCATAGGGAATGCAAAAGAATTGTCAAAGAATAGGTAACTGAACTGTATAAAACAGGAAAGGGACATAAAAAGATATTCAAGGGACTGAGAATGCCAATTAGCAGTGTTCAAACTCTAAATAAGAAGTGGAAAATAAGGGACCAAACCACGGTCAGGTAGAACAACAAAATTTCAGCAACAACTGCCAGGAAAATTGTTCAGGATGCAAAGACAAAAACCTTCAAATAACTTCAGCTGAAATACAGGACTCTCTGAAAAAACAGTGGTGTGGCTGTTTCAAGATGCACAATAAGGAGGCACTTGAAGAAAAATAGGCTGCAGGGTCCAGTCACTAGAAGAAGGCCATTACTAAGCAAATGTCACAAAGTGTCCCACTCACAATACACCAAACAGCACATATAACAAAGTCAATTGGATTGATGAGACCAAAATTTTACTTTTTAGTTACAACCATTTCATTTGAAGAGGATCAGCAAGGCTTATGATGAAAGGTACACTCTTCCTACTGTGAAGCACGGTGGATCACTGATGTTTTGGGGATGTGTGAGCTACAAAGACACAGGAAGGCTTGACAAAATTGATGGCAGAAAATACTGAAGGAAAATTTGAACTCATTATCCAGGAAACTACACCTGGTACGTACTTCAACGTTCCAGCATGACAATGATCCAAAATACAAGGCCAAATCCACCTGTCATTGGCTACAGAAGAATACAATGTGAAGAATACAATACAAAGTGGCCATCTCAGTTTCCTGACCTCAGTATCATTGAGTCACTCTGGGGAGATCTTTAACGTCCAGTTCATGCAAGACAGCCCAGGAATTTACAGGAACTAGAGGCCTTTTGCCAAGAAGAATGGGCAGCTTTACCATTAGAGTATGAGGAGTACAAAGATGGCCGATGGCTGGCTCGAAAGTCTGCGGAGTTAAATTTTCAGCAAAAAAAGTACGTTTCTATCTCATATCATTAAAAAGTTATTCATAATTTAGTAAAGCTTGGTCTTAGCCGTCGATACAACGGCGTCAGCCCCAGAGGGTTAAACTGCAGCAACTCTCTGGCACGCAAAGGATTATGGGTTAGGTCTGAGTGTCTGGGCGCCAGTAGATGGCAGTGTTCTATTCATTTTGACCCCGGTTATATCAGATGGTTGTCCAATCACAACTTGCCTTTTGGCTTTTGCAAATGGCTTTTTTTTAACATATGAAAAAATGGCATATTTTACAAAAGCACATTTATATAAACCAACACACATCACATTATCATGTTGGGTTTTACAGAGAATGAATGAGTCAACCAATCAGTGTTAGCGTTGGCTCATTTCACCCATAATCCCTTTGGCATCTGTGTGTGTTTGTTACAAAACTTCAGAATTAGTGTATTATATAAAATTAAAAGATATGTGTTATATATTAACTTGTATAAACGACAGAATTGTCATTAATGTAGTTATTCCATCCGGATGAATTTGATTTATAAATAAAAACCATGAGTCAAAACTGTTTTATTTTCCAAGCGGAACTGCTGTATGATGACTATGATGACAGGTATAATAACTTTTGTTTGTTTGTTTTTTTTTGGCAACCTGGTGGTCAGGCCCCTTTTGCTGTGGCAGAATTGACCTTAACGCCTCTCAACTGCTTCACTGCTGTAAAATACACAGCCATCAGGTTTTCCCACCTACAAAGAACGGAGCGGTCTGTAATTTTTTATCATAGGTACACTTCAACTGTGAGAGACAGAATCTAAAAAGAAAATCTGAAAATTACATTGTATGATTTTAAATAATTAATTAGCATTTTGTTGCATGAAATAAGTATATGATCACCTATCAACCAGCAAGAATTCTGGTTCCCACAGATCTGTTAGTTCTTCTTTAAGAAGCCCTCCCATTCTGCATCCATTACCTGTATAAATTCCACCTGTTTGAACTCATTACCTTTATAAAAGACACCTGTCCACACACTCAATCAATCACACGCCAACGTATCCACCATAGCCAAGACCAAAGAACTGTCAAAGGACACCAAGGACAAAATTATAGACCTGCACAAGACTGGAATGGGCTACAGGACAATAGGCAAGCAGCTTGGTGAGATGGCAACTGTTGTGAAAGTGTAGTGACACGGACCCACAACAGGGGGCGCAAATGAACGGTCAATAGATGAGCCAAAAAAACAATTTAATGTTGTGAAGGTGCACAACGAATACACAGACAATCTCAGAATATGATTACAGTCAATCCACAAAGGTGACGTGTGGGCAGGCTCGAGGATAGAAGACGTCTGTCCTGAGAAGAGCCGGAACCACACGATTTCCGCCGCCACCGAACCTGGTGAATACTGGAGCCGCCAAGTCCCGAATTCCCAGGTGATCACCGTCCCCGACTGTCGGATCTGGTACTGCTTGCGAAGAACAAAGACAGTCAAGTGTGGGTGTGTGTACACCCAGTAACAATAACGGTGGGAATGCCACCTCCACCTCTCACTCAATATGCTGATGAATTTACAGTGATCCCTCAGAGGAAAAGAGTGCCGTCCTGCACTCACTCAGCCTCCACAGGAAGAGGGACCGGTACTCCTGCAAACTCTCACAATATACAGCTTATAAGTAAACACAAATGGCTGAGGATATTACCTCCATTGAAGTACGATATCTCGGCGATGAGGTGGAGATGACGTCTGGGTTTTATGGAGTGGGATGATGAAGAATGAGTGACAGCTGTTAGGACATAATGAGTAACAGCTGTCACTCCCGGCTGTGTCCGTGGCGGCAGCGCCCTCTCGTGCCTGAAGCCCGCACTTCAGGCAGGGCACCCTCTGGTGGTGGGCCAGCAGTACCTCCTCTTCTGGCGGCCCACACAACAGCAACAACTGTTGACGCACTTATTAGAAAATGGAAGAAACACTAGATGACTGTCAATCTTCTTTGGTCTTTGGCTACATGTAAGCGTCGTAGGGTAAGGATGATTCTGAGAAAGAGCAGAACTCCAGTTCTCTCTCACATTGTTTTGTTTTATTCATATCGCATGTTGTATAAAAAGTGGTGTCCAGAAACAAGATAAAAACAGAAAATCTGAGGGAAATTATCTTGCTTTATCGGTGGAAGATGAGTGAGTAAAGATGTCTTGAATTGAGATTGTTAAATCTAGAAAATAGCATGTCAAACATTTAAGATAAATTAACCCTTAAAACAAGATAATGATCTAACACTTCTAAATACAAAGTTTTTTTAATCTTGGTACACTACAAATTATTTGGTTCTCACCAAGATAAAACAATTTCAGATTTAGAAGTGTTAAATAATTATTCTTGTTTTAAGGGTTAATTTCTTACTTTAAGTGTTCGCCATACTTATTTCTGAATTTGAAACTAGTGTTGGTGGAGGTTTGAGCTCTATGAGCTCTTCTTCCTTTTCCCAAATATTTCAGTAAGCTCATCTACTGGCATGCACGAGGCAAATATTGACACATGCTTAAAATGGCTGGGGGTGAAGAGGGCCCTGGTTGGGGGGGATCTAAAGTTGAAGGGTTTTAGCCATGCTAATGCTCCCCAGAACCATTTTCTGCAATGAATTTGCAAGGTTGAGTTAGGGAGGATGGAGGCAGCAGTTTATCCAACTTTTTACAAGCTGGACAAAATCTATCTTCATATGCCAGTTGCTTCTATTCCCGTGTGAGTCTTCTCCAAAACTGGAGAGAAAAGGAACAGACACTGCTGAAATGATCTTGTTTTTAAATTAAAAAAAAAAAAAAAACCTTTGAAGCCCTTAAATCCCCTTCATTTGTAACATTTGGCCATAACAGCCCATAGTTGAACAAACATTTCAGAATTTATAAGTATATGTCTTTAAACACCTGACTGGAACAACATGTATCATTGCTGGTAAATAAAATTCAAAAAAATCAGACCTTATCTGGCGATGTTACAGCTGACATAGTGATCAGCAAGTCAGATGCAAAATTAAAGTTCTTATACAGACAAGAAAAGATTTGGATTTGCATATGACAAAACTGCAGTCCATGCAGTGTCACATGGACTGTGCCAGTGTAGCCTGGTATTCTGGCCTGACCAAGCATAATCAAGGGAGGTTGTAGATTATGCAGAACAAGATCATACGCTTTCTCCTCTCTGCACAACCCTGGACTGAATTTAGAATGGTCAATATGTTGCCTGTTGAGCTCAGAGTTCAACAATTAAATTAAATCATATGTTTAATATAGTGAATAAGCAAGCCCCAAATTACTTGGTCACTTCTTTTAAATTTACAGCTGTGCAGCACAACATTAATACTCGGTCGAGTACCTTGTCTCTGGTCATTCCTCAGCTGAAGACCTGTGGGGCTTCGTCCTTCAAGTACACTGGAGCTAAACTATTTAATGGTCCGCCTCATCAAATTAGAGTATGTGGATCAAAGCCTCTTTTTAAAAACAGGGTCAGACAGTTTTTATTCCAAGAACTGGCTCAACAAGAGAACAATCAATATATGTACTATTGAGAAAAAAAAAAAATACTATATTTTTATTTAATTAACTGTTATGGGTTTTGTGTATGTATGAATGTTTTTGCCTGTGTGTATTTTGTTGGGCCACAATAGAAACAGGCTATTTTTGTTTGTTTGTTTGTTTTGTTTTTTTGTGTTACCCTGTATTTTATTTATTTATGTTATTTATATTGTGGGGGAGGTGATGGTCTAGTGATTAAGGTGTTGGGCTTGAGACCAGAAGATCCTCGGTTCAAATCCCAGCCTGACTGGCAATTTACTAAGGGCCCTTGGGCAAGGTCTTTAATCCCCTATTGCTCCTGGTGTGTAGTGAGTGCCTTGTATGGCAGCACCCTCACATCGGGGTGAATGTGAGGCGTTATTTGTAAAGTGCTTTGAGCGTCTGATGCAGATGGAAAAGTGCTATATAAATGCAGTCCATTTACCATTTATGTGTTTAGTTAATATTTTTTGTCTTCTTTTTTTGCATGTTTACATTTTATACAAATTAAAATCATTCTATACAAGTGCTGCTAAAGACAGGCCAGCAGATGTCACCATATTTAATTGCTTCAAACACTGAACCATTTCAACACATCTGCTTCATATTCATTCAGTTGTTCAAAACGGTTCATTTTAACCGTCCTTAATAATTATCAATAAAATGCAGCCATACGCTTTCAGAGCATGTGCACAGACAGACTTACAATCATTAATACTTGCTAACCAGGACATTAAATAACGTATCATATGTCCTTTAAATTATCTAGTTTGCAACTAGTTTAAGTCTGTAGCCGACTGTCTCAACACACAATTAGTCTGATGAGGCTCTTTCTGTAGAGGGGTCTATTGATGAGCTCACCTTGTTATCCAAAACTTTTTATGCCGCCTTAGTGGCTGACTCGATCAGAACCACAGATATCAGAACCATAAGCTCAGAAGCTTTGCTCGAACTCTCTCTAAAGTCTTCACAAGGCAGCTGACGTATCAGGTGACAGGTTTACAGCGAATTAGTGATCTGAGAATACTGCAGTGAGAACGCTGTCAGCTGTTAACAGCGGTTTCGGGTGCGCGTCTTAAACTAATCTAGTCTAATCTAGTCATCAACAGAAAATAAACGGGAGAAATTTTTATTTTGTGTGTGACATTTCTTACTTGAGCGTGAGAGCGTGACACTCATACTCAAAGCGTGAGACACGCCAGATGCATGAGAGTTGGCAACCCTGCTTTTTATCTGAATCTTGCCAAATAGCTTTTGCTAATAGCCTGTCCTGTCTGTTTTTGGAGTTTGGAAGACTGCTCTTTCTAGAGCTTGCAGCTGCCTTTAATGTTTGTAAAAATTCAAATATTTTATTGAAGTGTTTTTGGATTTTGATAGCCAAATTCTCT
Organism: Thalassophryne amazonica; assembly: GCF_902500255.1. Classification (NCBI taxonomy): domain Eukaryota; kingdom Metazoa; phylum Chordata; class Actinopteri; order Batrachoidiformes; family Batrachoididae; genus Thalassophryne; species Thalassophryne amazonica. The sequence continues at coordinate 22,290,212 of NC_047113.1, forward strand.
GTGATCTGCCATCGTGCAATCCTTGTCACATTCAATTAAGCACTCAAACACTGTCAAATCTAAATCCATCCAAATTATGGGGCACAATAAATATTTAAGACATTTAACGTATGTCAGCGTCATGCAGCAACTGTGCTGTGTACTAGATCAAAGAGTTAAATAAAATGTGCTAAGAGGTACATGCAAACAGAGGTATACTGACGGTAAAGGTTTTAGGCAGGCTGCTTCAGGTCTTTGGTGATGATTTACCTCCAGCTCCTGCCTCATACTGTTGTTTTCATGACTCAGCAGTTCTGGTCTTTACACCGAGCCTCTGAAAGCTCAGTGGCCACTGGGAATGCGAGCTCATCGACTGTTATAATGACGCCTCCCTATAGCTTTTTGTTTCTCTCAGTGCCCTTCTCACCAGCACATCATCCCAATTGCCTGTCCCAGTTCCTCCTCTTTTGTGTCTTTATTCCTGCCTTTTCTTGCTGAACAAAGGCTGTCATGAATGTGCTTGATGCAACTGTGCCTGTACTAAAAGTTCATGTTCAATAGAAGTGCACCAAATAAATACCCTCATCAGAGTGATCCTTTACAATTTTTCCGACTTGGCAGATACCCCAAAAAGTAAATAACTCAATTGGTTTTGGTGTAGCCTACAAATTAAACGCTGTTTGTAAGGGAATGGCATTCAATCAATTTTCAATCAATTTTTTTATATAGCGCCAAATCACAACAAACAGTTGCCCCAAGGCGCTTTATATTGTAAGCCAAGGCCATACAATAATTATGTAAAACCCCAACGGTCAAAACGACCCCCTGTGAGCAAGCACTTGGCTACAGTGGAAGGAAAAACTCCCTTTTAACAGGAAGAAACCTCCAGCAGAACCAGGCTCAGGGAGGGGCAGGCTTCTGCTGGGACTGGTTGGGGCTGAGGGAGAGAACCAGGAAAAAGACATGCTGTGGAGGGGAGCAGAGATCGATCACTAATGATTAAATGCAGAGTGGTGCATACAGAGCAAAAAGAGAAAGAAACAGTGCATCATGGGAACCCCCCAGCAGTTTACGTCTATAGCAGCATAACTAAGGGATGGTTCAGGGTCTCCTGATCCAGCCCTAACTATAAACTTTAGCAAAAAGGAAAGTTTTAAGCCTAATCTTAAAAGTAGAGAGGGTGTCTGTCTCCCTGATCTGAATTGGGAGCTGGTTCCACAGGAGAGGAGCCTGAAAGCTGAAGGCTCTGCCTCCCATTCTACTCTTACAAACCCTAGGAACTACAAGTAAGCCTGCAGTCTGAGAGCGAAGCGCTCTATTGGGGTGATATGGTACTACGATGTCCCTAAGATAAGATGGGACCTGATTATTCAAAACCTTATAAGTAAGAAGAAGAATTTTAAATTCTATTCTAGAATTAACAGGAAGCCAATGAAGAGAGGCCAATATGGGTGAGATATGCTCTCTCCTTCTAGTCCCCGTCAGCACTCTAGCTGCAGCATTTTGAATTAACTGAAGGCTTTTTAGGGAACTTTTAGGACAACCTGATAATAATGAATTACAATAGTCCAGCCTAGAGGAAATAAATGCATGAATTAGTTTTTCAGCATCACTCTGAGACAAGACCTTTCTGATTTTAGAGATATTGCGAAAATGCAAAAAAGCAGTCCTACATATTTGTTTAATATGCGCTTTGAATGACATATCCTGATCAAAAATGACTCCAAGATTTCTCACAGTATTACTAGAGGTCAGGGTAATGCCATCCAGAGTAAGGATCTGGTTAGACACCATGTTTCTAAGATTTGTGGGGCCAAGTACAATAACTTCAGTTTTATCTGAGTTTAAAAGCAGGAAATTAGAGGTCATCCATGTCTTTATGTCTGTAAGACAATCCTGCAGTTTAGCTAATTGGTGTGTGTCCTCTGGCTTCATGGATAGATAAAGGGGTATCATCTGCGTAACAATGAAAATTTAAGCAATACCGTCTAATAATACTGCCTAAGGGAAGCATGTATAAAGTGAATAAAATTGGTCCTAGCACAGAACCTTGTGGAACTCCATAATTAACTTTAGTCTGTGAAGAAGATTCCCCATTTACATGAACAAATTGTAATCTATTAGACAAATATGATTCAAACCACCGCAGCGCAGTGCCTTTAATACCTATGGCATGCTCTAATCTCTGTAATAAAATTTTATGGTCAACAGTATCAAAAGCAGCACTGAGGTCCAACAGAACAAGCACAGAGACGAGTCCACTGTCCGAGGCCCATAAGAAGATCATTTGTAACCTTCACTAATGCTGTTTCTGTACTATGATGAATTCTAAAACCTAACTGAAACTCTTCAAATAGACCATTCCTCTGCAGATGATCAGTTAGCTGTTTTACAACTACCCTTTCAAGAATTTTTGAGAGAAAAGGAAGGTTGGAGATTGGCCTATAATTAGCTAAGATAGCTGGGTCAAGTGATGGCTTTTTAAGTAATGGTTTAATTACTGCCACCTTAAAAGCCTGTGGTACATAGCCAACTAACAAAGATAGATTGATCATATTTAAGATCGAATTAAATAATGGTAGGGCTTCCTTGAGCAGCCTGGTAGGAATGGCGTCTAATAAACATGTTGATGGTTTGGATGAAGTAACTAATGAAAATAACTCAGACAGAACAATCGGAGAGAAAGAGTCTAACCAAATACCGGCATCACTGAAAGCAGCCAAAGATAACGATACGTCTTTGGGATGGTTATGAGTAATTTTTTCTCTAATAGTTAAAATTTTGTTAGCAAAGAAAGTCATGAAGTCATTACTAGTTAAAGTTAATGGAATACTCAGTTCAATAGAGCTCTGACTCTTTGTCAGCCTGGCTACAGTGCTGAAAAGAAACCTGGGGTTGTTCTTATTTTCTTCAATTAGTGATGAGTAGAAAGATGTCCTAGCTTTACGGAGGGCTTTTTTATAGAGCAACAGACTCTTTTTCCAGGCTAAGTGAAGATCTTCTAAATTAGTGAGACGCCATTTCCTCTCCAACTTACGGGTTATCTGCTTTAAGCTGCGAGTTTGTGAGTTATACCACGGAGTCAGGCACTTCTGATTTAAGCTCTCTTTTTCAGAGGAGCTACAGCATCCAAAGTTGTCTTCAATGAGGATGTAAAACTATGACGAGATACTCTATCTCCGTACAGAGTTTAGGTAGCTACTCTGCACTGTGTTGGTATATGGCTTAGAGAACATAAAGAAGGAATCATATCCTTAAACCTAGTTACAGCGCTTTCTGAAAGCTTCTAGTGTAATGAAACTTATCCCCACTGTGGGTAGTCCATCAGAGTAATGTAAATGTTATTAAGAAATGATCAGACAGAAGGGAGTTTTCAGGGAATACTGTTAAGTCTTCTATTCCATACCATAAGTCAGAACAAGATCTAAGATATGATTAAGTGGTGGGTGGACTCATTTACTTTTTGAGCAAAGCCAATTAGAGTCTAATAATAGATTAAATGCAGTGTTGAGGCTGTCATCCTCAGCATCTGTGTGGATGTTAAAATCGCCCACTATAATTATCTTATCTGAGCTAAGCACTAGTCAGACAAAAGGTCTGAAAATTCACAGAGGAAACTCACAGTAACGACCAGGTGGACGATAGATAATAACAAATAAACTGGTTTTGGGACTTCCAATTTGGATGGACAAGACTAAGAGACAAGCTTTCAAATGAATTAAAGCTCTGTCTGGGTTTTTGATTAATTAATAAGCTGGAATGGAAGATTGCTGCTAATCCTCCTCCTCGGCCCGTGCTACGAGCATTCTGACAGTTAGTGTGACTCGGGGGTGTTGACTCATTTAAACTAACATATTCATCCTGCTGTAACAGGTTTCTGTAGGCAGAATAAATCAATAGTTGATCAATTATTATATCATTTACCAACAGGGATCTTAGAAGAGAGAGACCTAATGTTTAATAGACCACATTTACCTGTTTTAGTCTGTGGTGCAGTTGAAGGTGCTATTATTATTTTTTCTTTTGAATTTTTATGCTTAAATAGATTTTTGCTGGTTGTTGGTTGGTCGGGAGCAGGCACGTCTCTAAGGGGATGGGGTAATGAGGGATGGCAGGGGGAGAGAAGCTGCAGAGAGGTGTGTAAGACTACAACTCTGCTTCCTGGTCCCAACCCTGGATAGTCACGGTTTGGAGGATTTAAGAAATTGGCCAGATTTCTAGAAATGAGAGTGCTCCATCCAAAGTGGGATGATGCCGTCTCTCCTAACAAGACCAGGTTTTCCCCAGAGCTTTGCCAATTATCTATGAAGCCCACCTCATTTTTTGGACACCACTCAGACAGCAGCAATTCAAGGAGAACAGGCGGCTAAACATGTCACTCCCGGTCTGATTGGGGAGGGGCCCAGAGAAAACTACAGAGTCCGACATTGTTTTTGCAAAGTTACACACCGATTTAATGTTAATTTTAGTGACCTCCGATTGGCGTAACCGGGTGTCATTACTGCCGACGTGAATTACAATCTTACCAAATTTACGCTTAGCCTTAGCCAGCAGTTTCAAATTTCCTTCAATGTCGCCTGCTCTGGCCCCCGGAAGACAATTGACTATGGTTGCTGGTGTCGCTAACTTCACATTTCTCAAAATAGAGTCGCCAATAACCAGAGTTTGATCCTCGGCGGGTGTGTCGTCAAGTGGGGAAAAACAGTTAGAAATGTGAATGGGTTGGCGGGTGTACACGGGCTTCTGTTTAGAACTACGCTTCCTCCTCACAGTCACCCAGTCAGCCTGCTTGGGATCTGCCAGGGGGGAAACTAATCCCATGCTCAAACAAATCCCATGCTCATCTACCATGCTTTACGAACAGTATTTAAACAATCAGGAATAGCAGCCAGCCCAAGGAAACTTCTGTTGATATAAGGATAGGCTTGTAATTGAAAAACAAGTTGAAGACTAACCTTGAGCTTGTCAAAACGTTCAGTGAGCGAGGACACCTGGTGCTCTCGGTGGCGGCCCACGAGCTTGCACAGTGCACAAATGAGCTGGTCATCCACCAAACAGTACATGTTGACTTTCTCATTCTCATGCTCCAGACAGGTCAGGCCTCGGATGTGTGTGTCTGGCACAGGCTCTACCAGGCGGTGGCTGGTGAAAGGCTTCTTGTTTGGGTGTGTTGCACGCAGGCAGCGGTCGCAGTACGATACTTCACATGTGACACAGGTCTTGACAGCCTCCCGAGGTGGGTCCTGTTCACAGAACTGGCAGGAAATACGGAGATCCATTGCAGCAATGACTGCTGGACTGTGATTAGCGTTGGTATGATTGGCGTGCTGGTGGGAATGGCTGGAAGTGGCGGGGCTGCCGCGAGCGCTGCTTCCGCTCGTGCTGCCACCGCCACCGCCAATTGTTCCAACTATTGTCGCGTTAATGGTGCCGGTGTAGGGACGCTGCAGCTGCATGCGTCGACTCTCAGTTGGGGAGCTGGGGCCGCTGAGGGAGGCCTTTTGGAAACGGTCAATAATGTTCTGCAGTGTCACATTTCGCTTTAGGCCCTCCAGGCCGCGGTGGTTGAGCGTGATGACGTAACGACAGGTGGGGCACTGAAAAGCTGAGATGGACTCAAGAGGCTTAATGGTTGAACAGTGAGACACCAAATGCGGTGAGCGCAGTTAAAGCACAAGCTGTGAGCACAAGGCAAGAGCAGAGGGTCTTCAAATAACTCCAGGCAGATCGGGCAGGTCAGCTCAGACTCCAGTGTTTCCATTTTCAGTTGAACCAATCTAAAGGTGACATCAAATCCCACAGAAGCTGGCCAGATACCTGCAAAAAGGAAAAAAGATCATAAGTATTCAGATTTTGCAATTATTCAGGTCACAAATTAGGTACATATTTATTGTGCTTTCATTTGTATTCGGAGGCTGGAATTCTCCCACACCACCACCCCATTCCCCCACCTCCCACAAAATGCCCTCCGCAGTCGGAACTCCAGCTTGTAAACTTGCATGAACCCCACATACTCAGAGCTCACAATCCAACATGGCTGCTTCCAGCAACAACAGCAGGGAAAGCTGTAGTTTTTAATATTTTTTATTTTTTTTTTAGCTCTTCTATATTTTGTATGTCCAATTTAATAAAGTGTGCACACAATGCTATCCTACTGCTGTGTGGACATGTTCATGAAATATTTTTGTGCTTGAATACAACCTGCGGTGTTGTTTACAACCGGTACTAATAATACTGGCTAACTCGGAAGAAGATGCTAACAACTGTCTACGCAGTGCAATAAGTAAAAACACAAATATAAATTTTGTGTGGCATGTGTCCTCTTGCATAAGGACTCTTGGTGGATGGGGAAGAAAAAAAATATATATATCTATATATCTATATATATATATATAGATATATATAGATATATATACACACACACACACAACCCCAGTTCCAATGAAGTTGGGTCATTGTGTGAAATGTGAATAAAAACAGAATATAATGATTTTCAAATCCTCTTCAACCTATATTCAATTGAATACACCACAAAGACAAGATATTTAATGTTCAAACTAGGGCTGAAACGATTAATCGAATAATTCATTTACAAAAAATGTTTGAGGCAAATTCTGTCCCACGAAGCTTTGTTTAACGCTGTAGTACATATGCCAGGCCTGTGTGTGGTGCTGCAACATCCGCAGGAAAAAAAAACAGAACAAGACTGGAGCATAACAGCTAATCAAATTAGCAACGATAGCTATCGCTTTCCAACATGACACACAGAGTAAAATAAAGCCTTTTAAGAGAAAGATGGTCCACGCTGATCATCTGAAATAGAATTACTGTGCATTTAAAGCGAAGCAGTGTGTTTGTGTATTTTTAAAAACATACGGTCTGCTCTACGTGGGGAGAGACTATTGACCCGGTGGCCAGCTGCTGTCTCTCTCTGCCCAGTGTGAGGGGCTCTCAGGACCGGGCGAGGCACAGCTCTGTCCCCGGCTACATTGGCAAACCTCCTGGTCCACCACGTCGTCCGTCTGCATGGGATACCTACCAACATCGTCTCTGATCGTGGTCCCCAGTTCTCCTCACACGTCTGGAGGAGCTTCTGCCGGGAACTGGGGGCCACTGTGGAGCCTCTCGTCCGGGTATCACCCGCAGACCAATGGACAGGCAGAACGGGCCAATCAGGAATTGGAGCAAGCCCTGCGCTGTGTGACGTCCACACACCCGATGGCCTGGAGTGAACATCTGGCCTGGATCGAGTATGCGCATAACAGCCAGGTGTCCTCTGCCACTGGCCTCTCCCCATTTGAGGTGTGTTGGGGTATCAGCCCCCATTGTTTCCCGTGGTGGAGGGAGAGGTCGGTGTGCCCTCGGTCCAGGCCCACCTGCGGAAGTGCCGTTGGGTGTGGCGCTCCGCCCGTTCTGCCTTGTTTGAAGGCCCGGACGAGGGTGAAGACCCATGCAGGACCGCCGGCGATCCCCGGCCCCTGCTTACCAGCCCAGGCAGAAGGTGTGGCTATCCACGAAGGACATGCCCCTCCAGGTGGACTCCCCGAAACTCAAGGACAGGTATATTGGGCCATACAAGATCCTCAAATCCTCAGTCCTGCCGCAGTGAAGCTCCAACTCCCGGCTTCACTGCGGATCCACCCGGTCTTTCATGTGTCAAGGATCAAACCTCACCACACCTCACCCCTCTGTGCTCCCGGACCTGCGCCGCCTCCTGCCCGGATCATCGACGGGGAGCCGGCTTGGACGGTGCGCCGGCTCCTGGACATCCGTCGGATGGGCCGGGGTTCCAGTATTTGGTGGACTGGGAGGGGTATGGACCCGAAGAACGCTCCTGGGTGAAGAGGAGCTTCATCCTGGATCCGGCCCTCCTGGCCGATTTCTACCGCCGTCACCCGGACAAGCCTGGTCGGGCGCAAGGAGGGGCCCGTTGAGGGGGGGGTCCTGTTGTGTGGGCTGCCAGAAGAGGAGGTACTGCTGGCCCACCCCCAGAGGGCGCCCTGCCTGAAGTGCGGGCTTCAGGAACGAGAGGGCGCTGCCGCCACGGATACAGCCGGGGGTGACAGCTGTCACTCATCATCTCTTGACAGCTGTCACCCATCTACACTACATCATCTCATTCCATAAAGAGCCGGACATCATCTCCACCTCGTTGCCGAGATATCATCTACCTGTGAAGGTAATATTCTCTGCTGTATCTAAAAACTGTCATAGTCTGAACTCTTTTTGCAGCCGTTTTCCTGTGGTGTTCCTTATCTGCTGGATTGGCGTTTGGTGTGAACAGCGACGGCTTCGCTTCACACCAAACCAGATAAATGGTGTAACAGGAGCTGCACGAGTGTGTGATTAGAGGTGGAGGTGACTTTCAACCTTCTGACTGTTTTTGTTACTGGGTGTGCACACACCCACATCTCACTGTTTGTGCTCCTCGCCAGCAGTACCAGATCCGACAGTCAGGGACGGTGATCACCTGGGAATTCGGGACTTGGCGGCTCTAGTATTCACCAGGTTCTGTGGCGGTGGAAATCGTGTGGTCCCGGCTCTTCTCAGGACAGACATCTTCTATCCTCAAGCCTGCCCACACGTCACCTTGGTGTATTGACTGCTATTCTGTGATTGTCTGTATCATCGTTGTGCACATTCACAACATTAAATTGTTACCTTTTGGCTCATCTATTGACCGTTCATTTGCGCCCCCTGTTGTGGGTCCGTGTCACTACACTTTCCCCAACAGATAGGTGATCTACATTTATTGCATGCGTATGACCTGTTGACTGTCATAATGAAGACCCTCCTCTTGCAATTTGCTTGAAATTACAGTTATAATGACACTAAATGTGAAATGAAAACACAGCAAATAAATCCGAGCACTATACAGTCAGAGAGTGGACAAAGTTGAATGAACTAAATGGGATGAAGGTGACAATTTCTGCATATTTACTCATTTGCAACACAAGTAGAGTAAATTGTGTGCAGAAATTCTTAAGTGGTAAACACTTTTTTTTTTTTTTTTTGCATGGATACCTGCCACACATCTTCAAGGATACAATTTCTGAAGCATTTTCGGCAACAATTTTAAGTGCAAACAGCAAGTGACCTTAACATATGAATTGTTTTTAGATTGAGTCTTCCTACAGTACAAGCTGCTCAGATTCTTACAGAGTGAAAATCATGTGGTCTCCCCTGGGGCGGTTGGGGTGGTTTAAAACCATTGACATGAAAATCACAGATAACCTGTATTCCGTGGCTCACAGCCCAGAATGCACAGGGCTGTCTGTCCTTTTAAAGAAACAAAGCAGGCACCGTGAAACTATCATATTAAACCGTACGACACCTGATAGCTTACAGTGACAGTTTCATAAGCGAGGTCGTTACTGAATGATTGCCCTCATCTCCCTCTGTGCCAGTCACACATGAACAAATGATGACTTGGTTTTAGTGTCAGTGACAAATCAAAAAGCATCTTTTTCCTTCAGGACAAAGATCAGCCTTCTATGAGTGGTTTCTGTGAAATGTAGTTTGTGGTGTGCAAAAAAACATGATGATGTTCAGGGACACCAACACAATCCCAGGTGAAACCGGGTCAAGAAAAAAGTGCAGAGAACATCTCGTGAAGATATTTAGTCAATAAATCTGAGGAGCATCCGTTTGTCACTGTTCATGTGTTCTGAGTGTTTACGCTGTAGTTCCTAGTGGAAACTACTCTGTGTTACTGTTCCCGTTGCACTCTTATTGTGACAGATTACTCCTTGTGTATCTGTCACACTGCCAGATTGTCCTGCTCTCATTTCTGTTTTCTTGAATTAATTTCTCATTTTTGAGTCCCAGTTGCTGACTTCAGCTGCCTCCTTGTGTCTTCTGAGTTTAGCCCTCCATTTCTGAAACTGTCTACCTGGTGCATTTGATTGTTGTGCTTGGACTCTGTGCCTGTTTACCTGGGATTACTGTTTGCCGCTGCCCTCATGGACACTGTTGTCTCTCAGAGTGCTTTCCTGAATAAAAAACACCTGTGTCCTCAACTGCATCACCAGCTTGTTTCCACACAGACACCTTTGCTGTATAGAAAGCTGCTTCTGTGTGCTCAAGCAGTGGGCCTGATACCAGAGGAACCTCTGTTCAAATATCTGACAGACCAGAAAAAAACTACACACACCTTGAGCAGTGTGCAATTCAACTCAACTTATTTATATACTACCAAATCAACATAAGTCATCACAAAGTCTAACCTCAACAGCCATGCTGAGCAAGCACATAGGCAACAGTGGTAAGGAAGTACTACCTCTGGTGTTTTTGAGCAAGAAATCTCAACCAGACCAACTGCTTAAGCCCCTTTCACACTGGCAAATTCGTAGAGCTACGTATTGCAGCGTTGTGTTTCATTTAAATACGCCCAAAATGCGCGCGTACTCAGCCTTTTTCAGTGTTCGTTTCATACTTGCAGCTGCGTGTGTTCGCTTTTTAATGTGTGCACACAGTCGCGTGTACCTTGCCACTATTAAAAGAATTCAGTGCTATTTTCTGCCTCTGTGGAAGTGCGCTCTGTTCTCTACTGAAGGTGTGGTGTGGCTCAAAAACAGTCATTTAACATTATTATTATTATTATTTATTTATTTATTTGTCTTGGTGGATCATTTTCATTGTGTACAGATGCTGCTGAGTCTGGCTGTGGTAAAGGCTGCTGTGAATGAAACGCTGTGACTCGTTAAACTTTTAAACCTCCAGCTGCTCCGATCAGATCCGCTGATTTGATCAGACCTGATCAATCAGGTCATCTGATGATCGCACCGACATGCAGCGAGTGCGCTTTTATTTTAGAGAGTCATGGCTCTTTTCAGGTTTGATCAGACCTGATCGATCAGGGAGTCTGATGAGCGGACCGACATGCAGAGAGTGCGCTTTTTATTTAAAGTCACAGGTTTGATCAGACCTGAGCAATCAGGGCGTTTGATGAGCGGACCGACATGCAGCGAGTGCGCTTTTATTTTAAAGTCACAGGTTTAATCAGACACACACAGAGAGAGAGCGAGAGAGAGAGAGAGAGAGAGACAGAGAGAGAGAGAGTGAGCGACCGACTTGCTGTTTCTGTTGTGTTTCTGGATTTCTGAGTTGACGTTTGATTCCCTGTTCTGATCACACGCAGGTGCTGTGGGCTGCGTGATCATGGGATCATGTTCTCAGTTGATTCCTCTGGATGTGTACAGAAGTGCTGTGTTGCACAGACTTGCATGCAGTAACGCTGTGCTGCGCAGACCTGCTTAAAACTGTGTCCAGCGCTCTACGCCGAAGAAAATTAAACATGTTTAATGTTTTCCATCCTACGCACGTAGTGCTCAACCTACTGCTGCGTAGGGAGCAAAAACTCGACATAGAGCTGCTAAAAGTAGGCGTAGAGCTGCTCAACTCAGCGTAGATGATACGCTGCAACGAGCAGCTCTACGAATACGCTAATGTGAAAGGGGCTTTAGGCCATTCTAACATGTTCAGAGATCCAATAAACAAAGTACAAACAAAGAGTCATCAAACATGCAAAACAAAAACAAGTTCGAAATGAAGTACAAAGTGAAATTGTAGATTGTTGTAAAAGTCCCAGTGTCCATTTAGGTCCTTATTTCCTACGTTGCTCCTGGTGTGCAGTTGATGGCCTTGCTTGGTAGCACACTAACACTGGTGTGAGTGTGTACGTGAATGGGAGACAACATTCTAAAGTGCTTTGACCTTCTGATTCAGATGAAAAAAATGCATAACAGAAATGCATTTAATTTATCTGATAGGGGATTAAGGACCTTGCCCAAAGGCCCTCAGTGATTTTCTGGTCAGGCTTGGGTTTGAACCGAGGATCCTCTGGTCTCAAGACCAAAGCTTAACCCATTAGAACATCACCTCCCCAGGTAGACTGGGTTGTTTGTTGTTCGGGGGAGGAGGGGTGTTTATCGGAGTATGGGTGTGTGTGTGTGTGTGTGTGTGTGTGTGTGTATCCATGGGTGTCTGCAGTACGTATGGCCCAGGGGAGAGGCGGTTTGCCAGCCTGCTGGTGTGGGACTTTATTGACCTGTAGCGTCTCCCTGAGGGCAACAGGTCAAACAGGGAGTAGGGAGGGTGTGAGGGGTCTCCTGTGATGGCCTTGGTTCTTCCAAGCAGGATGTGGCAATGTTTTCCAGGCTGGGCAGAGGACGGCTGATGAGCTTTACAGCAGTGTTTATGACCCTTTGCACCGCATTTCTGTCCTTGGCAGTAGAGCCTGCGTACCACACACTCAGACAACATATCAGTATGCTCTCCGCTAAGGAGTGATGGAAGGCCACCAGCAGGTTCGTCTCCAGGTTGTTCTTCCTGAGGACACGCAGGAACTGTCGCCAATAAATAAATGATTATTTATCTTCAATTAATGGGTATTTACATTATTTTTGTTGGCAACGTTGCCAGGTTTTATAGGTTTTTATTAGGGATGCACCAATGCCACTTTTCCCAGACTGAGTACAAGTACAAGAACATACATTTGTGTACTCGTCGATACAGAGTACCGAGAATACAGAGTACAAATACTTAATGATACCATTACAGTTTTGTGATGACTTTGAAATCATGTTTTATTCATCAGTGGTTCCTTACTTTTTGACTGTAACTGCTACCACCATCATTTGCTTTGTTTTTATTCACAAACATTTCACTTAAAACACGTAACTTCACTTTTTAACTACAACAAATTGTTCTTTAACATTAACCGTGTGTTTCTTAAACATAACACTGACAAACATCTCACTTAAATGTAACCTGTGAACTTCAGCACTACAAAATATACAACACACCAGTAACATAACTGAAATTGTCCATCCGTAACTTTATTTATGTCTGTGAGGACTAAAAGCCTTTTTTGAAAATGTGAGGGGTAGATTCTTTTTGATGAAAAGAAGCTTCTCAGCATTATCAGCTGTGAGCCTGTTTCTGATTTTATCTACAATGTGTGACACTGAGCTAAATAGCCTTTCATTCGCCACACTAATTTTTTTAGCTTTTAAGTAAACACGTACCGGTAACATACATATACACATACCATAAACAGTTTTTCCCCAAAAGGCGGAACATTGGAGGAGCACGGTGTGTGCACACACGTACACACAGTGTTGGGAGGCAAAATATAGTAATTTTAACATTATTTTATTTATTTATTTCTCTTTGTGGATCATGGGATGATTTGATTGTGTGCACACAGAATCACTTGTTGCCAGAGGGAACTGAGACATTAATGAATGAGGTGCGCAGTGACTCTTTCAACTTGAGGTGCAAAAGTGCGGCCCGTGGAAAGGAGAAGAATTACGCTCCGAACGCAGCGCCACAGACATTCAACAAACAGATTACACCTGTAGCAGACCAAGCCAGTCTCACATGATCTCGGACAACCACACCAGGGGCTGAAACTCACCAACCTGATGGATGATCTCTGCCACTGAAACTGTGATCTGACGGAGGGAACTGTGGTGCAAAGTCCCAAAGTCACAGAGAAACTTTTTTTAGCCACGACAAGGAATTAAAGTGTTTTCAGATGTTGTTTTCCAAACCCGAGAGGCTGTATGTGGATTATTTTTCTTCAGGATCACGTGATGATGAATTCCACAAACAGGTCAGACTTTTTATTTACTCTGTGAATTTACTCCGCATGATGGCTGCGGCTTTCTGCCAATCAATGGACAGCATTGATAAACATATTTCAACTTATGAGTGAATTACATGAAAGCCTGTAAAAATCCATAAATCATTATTTTTTTAAGCCAAGTGTCCAAAACGTATGAAAAAAGTAGCGGCTTATAGTCTGGAAATTACAGAGCATGTGTGTGAAAATCCCTCATTGAGAGGTTGACATCACACTGCTGTAAAGGGGTATCGGGTATCATAGTATCGGATAAGTTTTATGAAGTAAATGAATACAGGATCAGGCCGATACCCGATACTGGTATCGGGATCGGTGCACCCCTAGTTATTATAAGGGAAAAACAGATTTCTCATGACGTTGACGGTACTGCGCAAGTCATATCACAGAGGCTAATGCCACACAAGTGTAAAACAAGCAGCTTGATCACCAACATTTCACATAGCCAGAGAATTTCTACAAGCACACACACATAGATGTTCACAATGCATTATATTTCACGTAAAATGTCCCAGCTTTGTAACCTGGTCACTACTGAAATATCATATTTGCCACAATCATGTTCACTGTGTTTTCAGAAATGAAACCCTCTAAATGCGCCGGGGGGGCATACACCATGCAGCATGTGTTGGTCAGCATCATCAGATTTGTCTGACCTCAGACGCATAACAAAACTGACATTGTTTTCTGGACAACAACCTGAAGACGCAGCGCATCGTATTCCTCATACACAAACACTACATCATATCTGTGCATTGAATCCTTTCTTCAGTGATGCTGAAACAGAAAACAGAAAGCAAATACTCAAACTCACTTCCACAAACTAAATTCTCCTTCTTTCTGTTGCAGCTCGCACCATGAATGCACCAGTACACCATGACATTAAGCTGTGTTCAAAGCAAAACTGATCCGAGCTTTGCTCACGAATGCCACTCAGTACCTACGCACGCAGCAGCTGCATTACAAAATTCATTAACCACAAAATAAATAAATAACTGCTCAAAGCCAATCATGCAGAATATTATGCAAGTACGAGGTGGCTGTGTGTTCTTGTGTATGAGAGGCTTATTTAAGTGCATCTTTCATATCATTAAAAGCATGTCTTTGAAGTGACAGCTGTGCAAGCATTTGTCCCCGACCGTGCACATGTGCGTTCACACACATATTGTCCTCTAAAATTCACCTGACTGCTGTTTATCAGAGGTTTTACACGGCTGCTAACACACAGCCTGACTGATAGGATAACAGTTAAGTAGCAAACTACCTCTGAGTGAGCAAGCATGGTGTTCTGCTCCTTGCACCCGCAATGCCTCTAATTTATCTCCAATTTATCAGACTGTGGATAACCAGGACCAGATGTATGGGGGAAAAAATAGGCGATGTAGGAAGTTGGTGAAGGAAGGTGACCTTCAAGACCTTTGGTTGGCAGGAATCAATAGTTGCCCCTCAACCTTTTTTTGTGTACAAATTTTACCCTTTGGCGTTACAGGACATACATTTATCTAGTAGGGGTCGCCTGCGTGCTATCCCAAAACACAAAAATACACTCTACAACTGTTCATCTATTTGACGGAGAGTAATCATAACAAACATATTGGTAGAAATAACACTTTGAAAATAAGCAATTATAAATCACAAGACAAATTCAAGCTTCTCAAATATTAATCCAGTTGGGTAGTGATGACATTCTAACACTTATTTTTGCAGTTCTGTCCAAGTGTTGACTGAGTCAGCAGAGTTCCTTCATTCCCTTGGACAGAGCTCAATAGTAGTATATGCTGACGTTAATGTGACTGTATTTAATGGAGCCTGGCGTTATAATTAACACCAAGCGTAAATGCACCATCAACAGGCATATTAAGTTTCAGCTCTGTCACTCTGGGGAAACAATCTTACTTACGATGGGAGCAACTCAGAGACCAAATCAATTTAACTATAGCAGACACACATAAGCAAGCAATGACACAATCATGCAAATATTTGCAAAAAACATACAGACAGCCATGACAACACTTTTTGTACATCTTTAGCCATTCTGGCTGAGCTAAAGTGTATCCAAAGCAAAACAAATCTCAGGTTGATGAAATGTTTCAATATGCTAAAATTTATCTGCTTCACACTTTTGTTTTTCCATTCCTCCACACATGTATCAACATACAATTCAGCAGGAACCTGGCTCAGTGCTGTTGCTCTTTTTGAAACTGTATAGGGCGTGGATATGCACAAGCAGCTACCAACCTTTGACAGATGTTAGGTGCAGGGCAAGAGTTGTTAACTGAAATAACAGCAGCAGAGGCAGGACGACATTTTCCTCAAAGCATATAAAACATGCGTCACATCCCTAAGGACCCCTTCACATGTAGTACGAATGTGGCCGAATTGCGCATGAAGCAGGAACCGTATGCAATTTGTGTAAAACTGGAGCTGCCTCCAACGCCTGGTACACCTGTCGCTACAACTACTAATGCACACCAGCGGCTGAAAGACAGACTGTGCCCTGTGGAAGCCCATTCGTTCCCTCTCGTGGGAGATGTGGGCCAAATTCCAGGTGGCACACACAAACATCTAACACTGCTTGCTTGACACTTAGAAATTGTGTGGCCATTCACGCTGTTAGCACAAAAATAGTGAGCAGATGATCACTTTCGAGCTGGCTGTGAAATTGGTCTAAGTACCCCCACAAGTGTGGCGTTGCAAAACAACAACACGTGACACGCCAGAGTGTCGGCTTTCTCCGCAACACGTGCTGTGCATGTGAATCACACTGGTGTTGTGCCCCCACCCCACATCCTCCACACGTGCAAATATTAACTTTTTTTTTTTTTTACTAAATATGTACAAGTTATGTTACTAATAAGGGTTTCTGAAAAATCATCTCTATATAGAACTGAGTAGGCTACATATCAAAATTACATTTGCAGACACACACAACGTGACAAAAAGGCAGTGCAATCAATTAGTTGGTTTGCTTCTTAACAGTGTGTGTGTATACAAGGTCAGTGAGTTTCTGGGCTCCTGACAGAACCTTTGCATCTTTCATCCAGTGCTGCACTGATGTTTCTGGTTTCTGAGTCATAGGGAATGCAAAAGAATTGTCAAAGAATAGGTAACTGAACTGTATAAAACAGGAAAGGGACATAAAAAGATATTCAAGGGACTGAGAATGCCAATTAGCAGTGTTCAAACTCTAAATAAGAAGTGGAAAATAAGGGACCAAACCACGGTCAGGTAGAACAACAAAATTTCAGCAACAACTGCCAGGAAAATTGTTCAGGATGCAAAGACAAAAACCTTCAAATAACTTCAGCTGAAATACAGGACTCTCTGAAAAAACAGTGGTGTGGCTGTTTCAAGATGCACAATAAGGAGGCACTTGAAGAAAAATAGGCTGCAGGGTCCAGTCACTAGAAGAAGGCCATTACTAAGCAAATGTCACAAAGTGTCCCACTCACAATACACCAAACAGCACATATAACAAAGTCAATTGGATTGATGAGACCAAAATTTTACTTTTTAGTTACAACCATTTCATTTGAAGAGGAGTCAGCAAGGCTTATGATGAAAGGTACACTCTTCCTACTGTGAAGCACGGAGGTGGATCACTGATGTTTTGGGGATGTGTGAGCTACAAAGACACAGGAAGGCTTGACAAAATTGATGGCAGAAAATACTGAAGGAAAATTTGAACTCATTATCCAGGAAACTACACCTGGTACGTACTTCAACGTTCCAGCATGACAATGATCCAAAATACAAGGCCAAATCCACCTGTCATTGGCTACAGAAGAATACAATGTGAAGAATACAATACAAAGTGGCCATCTCAGTTTCCTGACCTCAGTATCATTGAGTCACTCTGGGGAGATCTTTAACGTCCAGTTCATGCAAGACAGCCCAGGAATTTACAGGAACTAGAGGCCTTTTGCCAAGAAGAATGGGCAGCTTTACCATTAGAGAAAATAAAGAGCCTCATCCACAACTACCACAAAAGACTTTATTAGTTGGCTATGTACCACAGGCTTTTAAGGTGGCAGTAATTAAACCATTACTTAAAAAGCCATCACTTGACCCAGCTATCTTAGCTAATTATAGGCCAATCTCCAACCTTCCTTTTCTCTCAAAAAATTCTTGAAAGCTAACTGATCATCTGCAGAGGAATGGTCTATTTGAAGAGTTTCAGTCAGGTTTTAGAATTCATCATAGTACAGAAACAGCATTAGTGAAGGTTACAAATGATCTTCTTATGGCCTCAGACAGTGGACTCATCTCTGTGCTTGTTCTGTTAGACCTCAGTGCTGCTTTTGATACTGTTGACCATAAAATTTTATTAGAGATTAGAGCATGCCATAGGTATTAAAGGCACTACGCTGCGGTGGTTTGAATCATATTTATCTAATAGATTACAATTTGTTCATGTAAATGGGGAATCTTCTTCACAGACTAAGGTTAATTATGGAGTTCCACAAGGTTCTGTGCTAGGACCAATTTTATTCACTTTATACATGCTTCCCTTAGGCAGTATTATTAGACGGCATTGCTTAAATTTTCATTGTTACGCAGATGATACCCAGCTTTATCTATCCATGAAGCCAGAGGACACACACCAATTAGCTAAACTGCAGGATTGTCTTCCAGACATAAAGACATGGATAACCTCTAATTTCCTGCTTTTAAACTCATAAAACTGAAGTTATTGTACTTGGCCCCACAAATCTTAGAAACATGGTGTCTAACCAGATCCTTACTCTGGATGGCATTACCCTGACCTCTAGTAATACTGTGAGAAATCTTGGAGTCATTTTTGATCAGGATATGTCAAAGCGCATATTAAACAAATATGTAGGACTGCTTTTTTGCATTTACGCAATATCTCTAAAATTAGAAAGGTCTTGTCTCAGAGTGATGCTGAAAAACTAATTTATGCATTTATTTCCTCTAGGCTGGACTATTGTAATTCATTATTATCAGGTTGTCCTAAAAGTTCCCTGAAAAGCCTTCAGTTAATTCAAAATGCTGCAGCTAGAGTACTAATGGGGACTAGAAGGAGAGAGCATATCTCACCCATATTGGCCTCTCTTCATTGGCTTCCTGTTAATTCTAGAATAGAATTTAAAATTCTTCTTCTTACTTATAAGGTTTTGAATAATCAGGTCCCATCTTATCTTAGGGACCTCATAGTACCATATCACCCCAATAGAGCACTTCGCTCTCAGACTGCAGGCTTACTTGTAGTTCCTAGGGTTTGTAAGAGTAGAATGGGAGGCAGAGCCTTCAGCTTTCAGGCTCCTCTCCTGTGGAACCAGCTCCCAATTCAGATCAGGGAGACAGACACCCTCTCTACTTTTAAGATTAGGCTTAAAACTTTCCTTTTTGCTAAAGCTTATAGTTAGGGCTGGATCAGGTGACCCTGAACCATCCCTTAGTTATGCTGCTATAGACTTAGACTGCTGGGGGGTTCCCATGATGCACTGAGTGTTTCTTTCTCTTTTTGCTCTGTATGCACCACTCTGCATTTAATCATTAGTGATTGATCTCTGCTCCCCTCCACAGCATGTCTTTTTCCTGGTTCTCTCCCTCAGCCCCAACCAGTCCCAGTAGAAGACTGCCCCTCCCTGAGCCTGGTTCTGCTGGAGGTTTCTTCCTGTTAAAAGGGAGTTTTTCCTTCCCACTGTCGCCAAGTGCTTGCTCACAGGGGGTCGTTTTGACCGTTGGGGTTTTTATGTAATTATTGTATGGCCTTGCCTTACAATATAAAGCACCTTGGGGCAACTGTTTGTTGTGATTTGGCGCTATATAAATAAAATTGATTGATTGATTGAATACACAGGATTAAGAATTGGGGTATGTAAAATTCTGATCAGGGTCATTTGGGCAGTTTTGTCATTATGATTTAAAAAGAGTAAACAGTTGTTTGACAATAAATGGCTTCACACAACCACTAACCATGAGTGAAAATAGAATAGAATTTAAAATTCTTCTTCTTACTTATAAGGGGGGTTTTTATGTAATTATTGTATGGCCTTGCCTTACAATATAAAGCGCCTTGGGGCAACTGTTTGTTGTGATTTGGCGCTATATAAAAAAAAAATTGATTGATTGACTGATTGATTGAAAAAAAAAAAGTTTTCGTGTTATCATTCATATTCTCTGAAAATTGTAAAAAACAAAAAACAAACAAAAAAAACCATTCTGACAGGGTATGTAAACTTTGGATCACAACTCGTATCTGCCACAGCCAGGTGAAATATGGCCATTCTACCTTCGCCTTCAACTGATGGGCTCCTCAACACTCAGGCATCTATGTGCTAGATCATGCACAGAGAAACATGCCACATAACCTCACGATGCAAGTGATACACCTCATCTTAGTCTTCCTCAGTAACTGGCCATTTGATACAAAGTCATTCCAGCAGTGTAATGATGCTGCATTTTTAGTGATTTGTTGCAAATTTTATTGGTTACCGCTTCTCTTCCAAGGAGCCAATATGTACCCTGCACAAGTTTTTATTTGTATTAGTATAGATATTTTAGTAGAGATAATTTTATGCCTCACTGCTTGCAATGAAGCATGCATTACTGATGAATTTCACTAAATTATCATAAAATAAGACCTTGGGGAATGATCTAAAAACACTGATGCCACATTTTCTTCTCTTTCATTGTACTGCAAACAAAAAAAAACATTTAAAAAGACTGTTTATTTGAAGCAGAGGCAGTGTCCCCCAAGTCCACAAATATGGCTGTGTGCATGTAGTCACTCCGATGAAGCATGCATCACTCTGGAGGTATTTGTGCAACAAAGATGGTTATCCTTGTTGAAACAATCCACTCATAAAAAGCCAAACTGCTCCCCACTGAACAGTCTGGAAAGCCAAAATGGAATATTAAATAACACTCAATGATGTTTAGATGACAGAGATAGAGCTGAAGTACATCGCCAAAAACAAATCAGTATGCTCTAACTGTTGCTATCTTCTTATAATACAATGATAATGGCCCCTTCACACATAACACGAAGTTGGTCGAAGGACGCCGAAACAGGCTGACTGGGCAAAACCAGAAAAATTTCAGCTGCAGTTGAGAGGGACAGACGGTTGGACAGCCATGGATGGATGCCGTAGGATCCTGCGGAAATAGTTTTTTGCACAATCGTGTGCATGCGCATGAGCACAGCGTGACCACGGTCAGAGGTATTATACCACGTCATGCTCTCACAGCAGTGGAAGCAATGTGCAAATGTCCATAAATTGAAGAACTTTGTAAGGACAGAAAATGAGACCATAGAACATTATAAGAACAATGAATATAATGTTTAAATGTAAGACAATCATGTTACCAGTAATGATGTTAAACTGATGCTTGATGACTTGATTGTAAATTTTAATTGTGGAGTATTTTCATACTGAAGCTTTCTCTGAAGCAATTAAATAATCTTCCAATTTCCAATAATTTACTTCAAATTTAGATTTAAATGACTCATACTGTGCATCTTTTTTGCAAGCCTATAGACCAGTAGATGTATTCAAAATGGATATTAAATTTCAGAGCAAAAAAACATCCCACAGAAAAGTGATGTATAATAATAATTTAAAAAATAACACTGCCAAAACCATTTGACACAGTTTACAATTTTCATGGTTGCAATATGTGCAGTCTAGGTTCTTTAGGATTATACACTAATGAGATGTTTGAGCATGATGGTTATCAGTTCAAGAAAATGAGAAAAGGACCTGCTGTGGTGTAACCAGAGCCAGATGTTAATCATCTATCAAAGAGCTTTGATCCTGGGATGGAAAGAACAAAACATTCCTTTCCAACAGGCTATGTCTCAATGCAAAGTTGGTTAAATATTTAGATGGAGCATACATACATCCATATACCAATATTACAAAATAAAATGATATCAGCAGACACTTATACTATACTACGACTTTAAATAAATGGATCTCAACAGACACAAATACTATACAACTACTCTAAGCCCTGTGTCAATTCTACAGTGTTCAAGCCTGAAGTCTTCCTCAGCTATAACTGAATCAGTCTCAAAATGTGACAATCCGTAGTGAATCACATTTTTTTATTGTCACAATGACAATGTATCTGCCACTCTTCTTGTCCTACACCCACCCTTCCTCTTTGCTCACCCTCACCACACACTCTTCCCTTAAGAATATCTGAATCTCTCCATCTCAGTGGAAGCTGTCAATCACATGCTTATGGCACTAAAGGAGGAAGAGTAGCAGCAAATCCCACAGCTGAGGTTTAAAGGTTCCAGAGAGCAAGATGACAGTAAATGCCAGCAGCAAGGGCCAACAGGTATTTCTTTTTAAGTGACTGAATGGGGTAGGGTTAGGGGGGAAAAAAGAGGGCTCTGAGAGCACAATTTCCCCCGCTGGCAAATGCTGCTTTGGTACAAGTGCTTGTTACATTCTGGTAACATTTCAAGGAATTGTAACAAGTATCCTGAAATTCCTCCTAAATATGTGAGAATGCAGGCACCAACTCATGAAACTGGCAGTGTCTAAGTTTGTTAATAAGGGGCTATGCCTCTACCAAAATGTGTCAATCTTGTACAATATTACAATATGTGTATTACCAACCCATAACAAGGATTTGCACCAAGTTGCATGAAATTCCTCTTAAATGTGTCAGAGAGGTTGATATCAGAATGCAGGCACCCAAGCATGAAACTGACAGAGTCCAGCCTTGTTATGTTGGAGCACTGTGTCTCATGGCTAATTTGCTACATTGCTAACTTCATATAAGACTAATAATAACTTCGTATCTCCTTATGTAAATAATGATAGTAATAACGATAACATTATGTTGTCTGCTTATCACGCTACACGGACAGAACAGTTTTACTTTTATGCATATTGTTTAATACAACGCGTGCACTCACTGTAGCTAAAGAGATAAAGGTCAAAATACATCATCTTTCAACCATAATCACATAACTTTACTGATCCACATTGAGGGGAATGGCTCACCCATCTGGGGGCGGACCTGGAGTGCAGGGAGAAGAGGCAGGCAGAGTGTGTGTGTGTGTGAGAGTGATCAGCTTGCAGGCTGAAGTAGACATGAGCTTTTCAGTGCAGGCATCTACTCAATACAACATCTAAAATTGAGTCCGTTTCCTATCAGTTTTTGAGTCAAAATTGGAAATTACACCCCAATAGTTAATCGAGGGCCATAACTCTGGAAAACTGAGCCCAGCTGGAATGATATGAAAATATGCACATTACTAACCTATAACATGGACTTGTACCAAGTTTCACGAAACTGATATTAATAAGAAGCTGACTTCACCTCTCTAACCCTGCTTGTTTTGGATTGGAGAAATCCTGGATAATGTGCTTTTGGACTATATTGATGATGAGCCTGACCTTTGACACACAGGAACCGTTTCTTTCCACAGGCCATTGCACTGATGAACAATTTAACCTGCCAAAAAACTCATTAACTCATAGGTAACCTCATGTTACCTATGAGTTATGTACAATTTCAATCTGTTTGCCTGTTTCTCCTTTGCACACACTTTTTATTGCACAATTTAATTATTTGCACAGTTTTTTTTGCACATTTTTACTGCAAATTATTCAGTGTTTAGCATATATTTATACATATCCGTACAAAGAGAGTTTAGCTCAAACCGGAGTAAAAGTTGTATTCTTGCACATACTTGGCGAATAAAGGCTATTCTGAATCTGATTCTGAAATGAAAAACAAGTGCCCTCCACAAGCAGGTTTGGGCACCAATGCTGATGAGGATGGCAATAACAGTTTTAGGTTTTGGAGTAAACAAATGTATTTCAGAAATGCATGTTTCAAACAGCACACTTTTTGTACCAAACAGTTTTGCTGTTAAATTTAACTCTTTAAAGTATCTCTACACCATGGTCCTATATTAGAAAAGGGTGGAGTGTCCCTCTAGGTTAGGGGAGAGTTATCTCATAGGAAGTATCATGGGGTCTTGTTAATCAGTGGCATTAAGTTGTGGAGTGAGATCGGAAGAAGGATTGGGTCCGCATCTGTCATTTTACGGACACTGTACCCGACCACGGTGGTGAAGAAAGAGTTGAGCCAGAAGGTGAGACTCTCAATTTACCAGTTCATTTACATTCTATCCTCACCTATGGTCATGAACGTTGGTTAAAGACTGAAAGAACAAGGTCATGGATGCAAGTGATGGAAATGAGATCCTTCCCTCATGTATCTGGGCTTACAATCCGGGACAGGGTGATAAGTTCAACTATCTGGGAGGGACATAGAGTAGAGCTGCTGCTTCTTTGCATCAAAAGGAGCCAGATGAGGTAGTTTGGGCATTGAGGTCATCTCCCTAGAGGGGTCTTCCAGGCACGTCCAACTGGGAGGAAACCTCAGGGAAAACCCAGGACAGACTGGAGGAACTATATTTCCCACCTGGCCTGGGAACACCCCGAGATCCACCAGGAAGAGTAAAAGGACTGGGTGTGGGATGAGCTACTTGATCTACTGCCACTGCAAACTGGACCTGGATATGTGGCAAAAAAATCATGAATTAAAGGATTTTTTTGCCCGCTTGCACTCGACCGAGACGGACGCACTTTTCTCCTCTCCCTCCCTCCTTATCTTTCCTGCTTCTGTGGCGTGTTGTCTGTGAGGCTGCAGCTTTGCTCTTCTGGAAACGACAAAAATGGATCTGTTAAAGTGGTCTCTGAACGCAATTGACACAATTTTTTCTACAAGACATTCGGGAGCGGAGGACCCGACCTGTCCTGCTGGGACGCATGTGATGGGTTACATAATGGACTCGTGGAGGAGATTGCAGGTCATGTGCCTTTACATGCTTTCTGTGGAGGACGTCGAAGATGTGTACATATTCGGCTTGGTGGTGACCGGCTTTCTGATGTGTGGTGCGGGCACTCTGCTGGTTTACCGGAAAATCAAGAAAGTGGAGGCAGCTTTGATTGGTCCTTCCAGGCTGCCCTATATGATTGATTCGATTGGGAAGGCAGTGGCTGCGCAGTCAGCAGGGGTTAACCGCACGTTGGAAAACATCTCGAGCAAGATCGCAGCCCTGGAAACCCGCTATGACCGTCTGTGAAGACCACATTCTACATTCAGATGCATTGAGAGCCACTCTGTTCTCAGAACTGTGGAATCTTTCAGGCGTCTGTTAATCTGGCTATTCATTTGGCTTCCCCAAATACAGCTGCACTTCAAGGTCGCTGTGATAAAAACCTCTTCAGAAGATCAACACTTAAGCCTCGCTCCCTGGTCTTCCCCCCTCCCCTCAGCTTCTCCAGCTCTGACGTGAACTGTGTTAGAACTGTCCAGGACTTCTCAGACTGCGCAGGGCTGTTCCCTCCCCCCTCCAGGACTGTTGGACAAGGCCGTTGACGGCGCCGAACAGGCTACCTCCGGAGTGTTCTGATAAACTGGTCCTTTCAAATCTCGGTTGTCGTCCTGTGTCCTTGTTTTGTCTCTGTGATTATTGTTTTTCTGTGCTGATGGGGATTTTTTTTCCTCATTGCCACTGTGTAATGCAGCGGCTATGAGGGTTTTTTTTCTTCTCCTTTTCTCTCGTGTTTTGCTTTCATATATATGTTTTATGTACCGGGCCGGCCTATGTGTTGTGTGTTGTGTGTGTGTTGTTTGTTATGGGTTGTGTTGGTTTGCTCAGCCCTGCTGTTGACCAAGGCAGGGATGTACATCTGGAGCTGGTCCCCGGGCGCCTAATGGCGACTTCTGCTCCTACTGGCAAATAGGATGGGTTAAATGCAGTAGCCACATTTCATTGTGCAGGGAGGATGTTCTTCTGTACTGTGCATATGACAATAAAATTTCTTTGAATCTTTGAATCTTTGAATGAAGTATCTCTAAAAGAATCAAACTGTGCAGAGGGACATCATCCCCAGCATTAGTAAAACAAACTGCAATCAACTGCAGCTTGAATTATGTGAGGAGGCAGATGAGACAGTTTCAGCAGTGACTGCTACAGTAGTCAAAGCCAGCAGTGATATGAACCATACAAACATAGCACTTTGGATATATGGATTAATACAACTGTAGGTTGTGACCTTGCTGACCTTGAAGTAGGAGTGGGAGGTACACCACTGTCACAGTCATCATTGGTGTGACAGTATGCCACAGTATGGATTGCACAATACCGTCAACACAATGATAAATTGCTTTTCCTCTATGCCAATAATATGTTTTAATGATGCCAATGACAAATAAACAAATATACATTCATTTGGAAATCAATAATCATTTGGGCACAGATCTGATCAGCACTGCAATGCTGAGACCATGATGGTTAAAGCCAGACACAGAGGTAATCTGTGCGAGCATTCATCATTTTTGTTTCCTGAGCTGAGGTCCTCATGCGAGTTAAAACACCTTTTAAATACTTTTCTATTAGATAAGAAGATATGGCTTTGTAGTCATGGAAATGGTTAAACTATGATTGTGTTGTGTGAACCAGTGGACTGTTGTGCTGAGTGCAGATTTTTTTAAGTAAAACTTGTAAAATTGAAAATAATCCAATTAAACTTGTGCTCAATTAAAATTAATATTAAAAGGATCATATAGTGCAGAACCAGTAATACTTCCACCCTCAAAAAAGTATTATTATGGCTGCACACCAAAAGGTGAAAAATACATGATATTCATATTAGGTTAGATCACTCTGAAGAAAAACAAAAGGTAAAGAATTTAAAGATGAGTGAGCAGACAATGAACACGAATGAAGCAGCTGATGCAGATCTGCCAAGAAGCTGTGACTTTTGCGCTTTGCCTGAACTAATGGGCAAGCTTATTTTGTGATAATGTGCAAATGGAATATATTAAGTAGTTTTCTACAGGGGCATGCTTGAGGCAAACTGTAGTCATGGTACCAACAGGTTGAATTTCTGCAGTTGATGGAACCAAACAAAGACAGATGGCATTCAGCTGCAAACTCAAGACATTATGTAATGACTATTCCTCACAACAGACAAAAGGTTAAAGTTTGTCATTAGTGACTTATTGGTTCACTTTGTCTACTTGACTGTGTGAAATAATAGCACATTTTTAATTAAACAGCTGTTGAGAAGACAATAAAATAATAAAAACAGCTGATATTTTATGGAGCAGGAATTGTGAGTATAGGCGATGGTATAGTTTTAGGTTGCTCGGTTTCTCTTGCTCACTCACTGCATCTCTCTCTCTCAGACAAGGAGGTTTCATTCATTAGTTTATGAGCTCACTAAATACCATGTCTGCACTCAGCATGTGTTTTTCCACAGAGAATAACTGGGCTGTTTGTGCAGTGTTGGTAAATCACAGACCTTAACATATTCTGGCCAGACACAGGTTACTAATTTAGGAGTGCACATATTCAAAGGACTAATAAAACATGCTTAATGTAACACTGCTGCATGAATACTTCCATTCGTGACTGCATCAGAAAAACCAGATGTCAAAACCTGGCCATAAAAGGTCCACTTTTTCCAATCACCACAGCTGGGCATTTAAAACAAAAAGAAACATGACTGTTTGAGTGGAATCAGAGAAATTGTAGCATTACTGGAGTGACACGCTGGCATTCTTTGATAGCGCAATTCATTTAGCAATTGGGGTTAAAAATACCCACAGGCATAACAGATATGTTAGTACGCAGCACTGCTGAGTGTTGCCAGACATCAACAGACCACAGAATTTCTGCACTATGGTTTAGGAAAAAGGAAATGGAGTGCTTCAACAAATGCGAGCCAGCCTATCCAGGTTGACCAGAAACAACCAAACCTGTAAATATGATTCCATAAATAGGATTATACTTGCTCTGCATTATTATAGATTCTTACAGACAACCACGTCTCTTCCAGTAATACAATGGAAGACTTTAACATATGAAAAACTGGCAAGTTCTCTTCAAACTCCCTGTTTCTCTTCAACATTTCCTCTCTTCTTCTGCTGCTCTCACTCTTTTCCACCTCCGCATGTCCCAATCTTTCCCCTCTGCCTCATCATATCTTTTCTTGCCTTTCTTCTCTCTCAGCAGCAGCCCTCAGAGTAGGCTGCTTTCGTCATACATGTGATTCCTATTCATAGAATGTAAACAGTTATGCAGCCAAGCCAGTGTTTCCATTTCACATTTAGCGCACTTCACCAGACTGAATTAGACCTCTGACTGTGCCACTGCACAGCTCTCCCATTACAAAACTATTTTCAAAGCAAATCGAACATGACATTTTACATTTTGGCTCATCTCCGTAGATTATACGGCTTAGTCATGATCCCAGTCTCCCTTATCAATGTAAGATCAATGTTTAATGTACAACCCCAATTCCAATGAAGTTGGGACATTGTCTAAAATGTAAATAAAACAGAATACAATGATTTGCAAATCCTCTTTAATCAATATTAAATTGAATACACCACAAAGACAAGATATTTAATGTTCAAATTGATAAACTTTATTGGTTTTGTGCAAAGATTTGTTCATTTTGAAATGGATGCCTGCAACACGTTTCAAAAAAAGCTGAGACAGTGGTATGTTTACTACTGTGTTACATCATCTTTCCTTCTAACAACACTTAATAAGTGTTTGGGAACTGAGGACACTAATTGTTGAAGCTTTGTAGGTGGAATTCTTTCCCATTCTTGCTTGATGTACAGCTTCAGTTGTTCAACAGTCCGGGGTCTCCGGACTATTTCGTGCTTCCTAATGCGCCACACATTTTGAATGGGTGACAGGTCTGGACTGCAGGCAGGCCAGTCTAGTACCTGCACTCTTTAACGACAAAGCCACGCTGTTGTAACACGTGCAGAATGTGGCTTTGTTGTTGGGAAAGTGTAAGTACACGGACCCACAACAGGGGGCGCAAATGAACGGACAATGGAATAGGTCAAATAACAACACTTTACTGTTGCGAACGTGCACAACAAACACAACAGATTACACAATAGATCAGAGGTCAAATTACAAGGTGTCGTGTGGGCAGGCTCGAAGATAGGAGACGCCTGTCCAAAGCAGAACCGGAACCACACGATTTCCTCCGCCACCAGACCCCGGGAATACTGGAGCCGCCAAGTCCCGAACTCCCAGGTGGCCACTGCCTCCGCGTGTCGGACCTGGTACTGCTGGCGAGGAACAAAAACACAATTAAACGTGGGTGCGTCTGCACCCAGCAATCTGCACGGCAGGGAAGCTACCTCCACCTCTCGTTGGAGAAAAAGTCTGTTATCACTCACAAAAATCACAAAAAGGGCTTTCTATCAAGCAGTCAGGCTGAGGATATTACCTTTCAGGTAGAACGATATCTCGGCAAAGAGGTGGAGATGACGTCTTGCTGATATACCGATGCAGATCAGATGAGTGGTGACAGCTGTCACAGGTGATGAGTGTCAGCTGTCACCCCGGCTGCTCCTGTGAGGCGGCAGCGCCCTCTGGTGCCTGGAGCCCACACTCCAGGCAGGGTGCCCTCTGGTGGTGGTGGGCCAGCAGTACCTCCTCTTCAGCGGCCAACACAACAGGACCCCCCCCTCAACGGGCGCCTCCTGGCGCCCGACCAGGCTTGTCCAGGTGGCGGCGGTAGAAATCGGCCAGGAGGGCCGGGTCCAGAATGAAGCTCCTCTTCACCCAGGAGCATTCTTCAGGTCCGTACCCCTCCCAGTCCACCAAATACTGGAAGCCCCGGCCCATCCTACGGACATCCAAAAGCCGGCACACAGTCCAAGCCGGCTCGCCATCGATGATCCGGGCAGGAGGCGGTGCCGGACCCGGAGTACAGAGGGGTGAGGTGTGATGTGGTTTGATTCGGGACACGTGAAATACAGGATGGATCCGCAGTGAGGCCGGCAGCTGAAGCCTCACTGCGGCTGGACTGATGACCTTCTGGATTTTGAAGGGACCGATGTAATGGTCCTGTAACTTAGGGGAGTCCACTTTGAGGGGGATGTCCTTTGTCGACAACCACACCTCCTGCCCTGGCCGATACGCAGGGGCTGGGGTCCGCCGACGGTCTGCATGGGCCTTTGACCTCATCCGGGCCCTCAGCAAGGCAGAACGGGCGGCACGCCACACCCGACGGCACTTCCGTAGGTGGGCCTGGACCGAGGGCACACCGACCTCTCCCTCAACCACTGGAAACAAAGGCGGTTGGTACCCCAGACATACCTCGAAAGGGGAGAGGCCGGTGGCTGACGACACCTGGCTGTTATGGGCATACTCGATCCAGGCCAGATGGGTACTCCAGGCCGCCGGGTGCGCGGCTGTCACGCAACGCAGGGCCTGCTCCATCTCCTGATTGGCCCGTTCTGCTTGCCCGTTGGTCTGGGGATGGTACCCGGATGAGAGACTCACCGTGGCCCCCAGTTCCCGGCAGAAGCTCCTCCAGACGTGCGAGGAGAACTGGGGACCGCGATCTGAGACAATGTCTGTTGGGATCCCATGCAGCCGGACGACGTGGTGAACCAGGAGGTCCGCTGTCTCCTGGGCCGTCGGGAGCTTCGGGAGGGCCACGAAGTGGGCCGCCTTGGAGAATCGGTGCACTATAGTGAAGATGGTGGTGTTGCCCTGGGACGGCGGGAGACCCGTGACAAAATCCAGGCCGATGTGGGACCAGGGGCGATGGGGCACGGGCAGCGGCTGGAGCAGACCCGAAGCCCTACGATGGTCAGCCTTGCCCCTGGCGCAGGTGGTGCAGGCCTGGATATAATCCCGGACGTCGGCCTCTAGGGACGCCCACCAGAAGCGCTGCCGGACAACTGCCACGGTTCTTCGCACCCCTGGATGACAGGAGAGCTTAGAGCCGTGACAGAAGTCCAGGACTGCAGCCCTAGCTTCTGGTGGGACGTAAAGTCTGTTCTTCGGCCCAGTTCCGGGGTCCGGGCTTCGTGCCAGGGCCTCCCGGACGGTTCTCTCTACGTCCCAGGTGAGGGTGGCCATGATAGTGGACTCCGGGATGATGGGTTCCGGTGGATCCGACAACTCCGTTTTGACTTCATCTTCATGTACCCGGGACAAGGCATCCGATCTCTGGTTCTTGGTCCCGGGACGGTAGGTGATCCGGAAGTCAAAACGGCTGAAGAACAGTGACCAGCGGGCTTGCCTGGGATTCAGCCGCTTGGCGGTCCTGATATACTCCAGGTTCCGGTGGTCAGTGAAAACCGTGAATGGCACGGACGTTCCCTCCAACAGATGTCTCCACTCTTCAAGAGCCTCTTTCACCGCAAGGAGTTCTCGATTGCCGACGTCATAGTTCCGTTCGGCCGGGGTCAACCTGCGGGAAAAATAGGCACACGGGTGAAGGACCTTATCGGTCTTCCCGCTCTGGGAAAGCACAGCTCCTATCCCTGAGTCCGAGGCGTCCACTTCAACCACTAACTGGCGACTAGGATCGGGCTGCACCAGAACGGGTGCAGACGAGAAGCGCCGTTTCAACTCCTTGAACGCGGCATCGCAACGATCCGACCAGGTGAAGGGAACTTTTGGTGAGGTCAGGGCTGTCAGGGGGCTAACTACCTGACTGTAGCCCTTAATGAACCTCCTGTAGAAATTAGCAAAGCCGAGGAACTGTTGCAGCTTCCTACGGCTAGTGGGTTGGGGCCAGTCTCTCACCACCGCAACCTTGGCCGGATCAGGAGCGACGGAGTTGGGGGAGATGATAAACCCCAGGAAGGACAAAGAGGTGCGGTGGAACTCACACTTCTCGCCCTTCACAAACAGCCGGTTCTCCAACAACCGCTGCAGGACCTGACGTACATGCCGGACATGAGTCTCAGGATCCGGAGAAAAGATGAGTATATCGTCTAGATATACGAAGACGAATCGGTGCAGGAAATCCCGCAAGACATCATTAACTAATGCTTGGAACGTCGCGGGGGCGTTTGTGAGGCCGAACGGCATGACCAGGTACTCAAAGTGACCTAATGGGGTGTTGAATGCCGTCTTCCATTCGTCTCCCTTCCGGATCCGAACCAGGTGATACGCATTTCTAAGATCCAGTTTAGTAAATATTTTGGCTCCATGCAGGGGGGTGAACACGGAATCTAATAATGGCAATGGGTATCGGTTGCAAACCGTAATCTCATTCAGCCCCCTGTAATCAATACATGGACGAAGTCCGCCATCTTTCTTGCCCACAAAAAAGAAACCTGCCCCCATCGGGGAGGTGGAGTTCCGGATCAGCCCGGCAGCTAATGAGTCCCGGATGTAGGTCTCCATTGATTCGCGCTCAGGTCGTGAGAGGTTGTACAGCCTGCTGGACGGGAACTCAGCGCCTGGAACCAAATCAATGGCACAATCGTACGGACGGTGCGGGGGAAGGGTGAGTGCCAGATCCTTGCTGAAGACGTCAGCAAGATCGTGGTACTCAACCGGCACTGCCGTCAGATTGGGCGGGACTTTGACCTCCTCCTTAGCCTGGGAACCGGGAGGAACCGAGGATCCTAAACACACCCGATGGCAGGTTTCGCTCCACTGAACCACCACCCCAGACGGCCAATCGATCCGGGGATTGTGCTTTAACATCCATGGGATGCCCAAAATCACGCGGGAGGTGGCAGGAGTTACAAAAAACTCAATCTCCTCCCGGTGGTTTCCAGACACCAGATTTGATTGCGTGGGTGACAGCTCCAATGTTGGTGCCATCTGACAGCAATCTGTGTCACTTGACTGTTGTCTGAAATATATTTAGGCTGCATCCTGCAGGTGTGCACAAGGCAGAAGCATTCGGACCATGGCTGGCCGCACCTCTTTTCTTCCTGATTGCGTCGGATAATGGCAATATCTGCCATGTTGGAATGGTTCCTCCACATTCTTGCGATGTGTGACGGGGCTTTAGTACTTAGATGGGAGACCTCTGTGGAACACCAGCAACTGTGTCTGTTTCTAATGGTAAAAAAGTTGCATCAGGAAGGGCATCAGTTTTAAAACCTGTGCCAAATAACAATGCGGATCTGGCTGTATCCGCTGTGGCGACCCAAACAAAACAGGACCAGCCGAAAGTACAACAACACAGTGGTGCCAGTGAAAATTGGTTTTGTGCCTTAAATCTTAAAAAGCTCAGTGGCCCTATACTTTTAATGAACAACAACAACTACTAACTGTGATATAGCAATTATATTGACACAAACAAATCTGGAATAACAGGCCTATTTACAGCTGAAATGCAAGCTTAAAAAATAATTAAAGAAGACATGACAAAGGGTGTGAATATTTTTGACAAAATTGTATTTGTTACATTAGTAACATTTTACATTGCCAATATTTTGTCAACATTTTTTATTTTGCTGTGACGCTTATTGGGTAGCACAGGTGGGGCTGATTTCTAAGACATAAAACACTTGATCACTTCATAAAAATTACTGTCTGTGGAAAACAAATGTCTGGTGAAGACCCCAGAGATTAAAACTGACAATCAGCTTTTCCTCCATCTGTAAGAAATTTGTGCAACTTTGAAAAATAAAAATAAAATAAACCTTTTTTTTAGGGAGTTCATTTTCTTCCTCACTATCCAGGTTCTCCTAACAATGTTGCCTGTAATTTAATAATAATAAGTCTGTCAAACATCCATTCTTCTCCAGCCGAAATAGGGCTGCTTGGGATGACAAAAGTTCGCCTGCATGCACAAAAGGTATTGATTAAGATTTGCTGGAACAGAAGACACACTGTCAAAGGTAGTTTATCTTGAACACTGTCTGGGGAGACAGAAGTCAATAGTTTTATTTCTTTAACTAAGCCTGAGTTGTAAAAAAAAAAAAAAAAAAGCAAAAAAGTATTCTCCTACAGGCCGTGATGAAACTAGAATGATGTAAAATAAAATAATTGAGTGAATAACTGCGCATTGCATTATTTGGTGAATCTTTTGTCTTGTCGTGCATGAAAACATGCCTTTGTTGATGGGTGACACCAGTTTTTTATGTATTTCTTCCAACTAAAATGTTTGTATGTTTGTGTGAATATATTCACAAGTGAATAGTCCCAAGTTAATGCTTACGGTTTTACTGAAATATTTGATAAATATGCAAATATATTTCATAGTGTGAAAAAGCAATCTACGCAACGCATAGGCAACACTTTATTTTCTAAAAAAAGAGCCTCTTTTCAGCGGGAAATTGCATTCTTGGCCCTGTATACCTGGAAAAACTGTCAAGAAAACAATCATCCTCTGTATTACAACTGACAACATTCTTAAGAAATGGTTCATTTGTAGAAAATAGCTGACACCTTAAAATACACTGTGCATGTCCTGGAAAAGAGCAGGCAAACTGACCCATAAGGTGCCAGACACTTTACCAAGCGCTGCAACTAGTGATTCTTTTGTTGATTAATCAATCAGTTATTTTTTCAACTAGTTGATTAATGTAACAGTTACTTTCTTTATTAATCTAGCAATTGTTTTCTGTCATATCATTTCATTGTTTGGTGAATTTACCAATAATTAATGAACACAACAATAACATTACTCTTTCAACTTTTTAGTAAAGCATATTTTCAGGTCACAACTGGGTTCTTACATATTTAGACAGACTTTTTTGTTGCCTCTGTATAACACTACAATGGAGCTCAAATCAAACAATGACGATGTTCTTGTAGTGTAGACTTTAACCCTCTGGGGCCCGAGGGCATTTTTTGGACAGTTCACTCGCCTGGCATAAATGTTTTATTATTGCTGTTAACAGCTCTCCCTGCATCCCACAATCAAGTTTTATGTCTCTTTTTTTCAGGATAACCTGTGCTTTCAGAATATATATGTTTTTGTTGTGTTTTATAAGTGTAATAAAGGTTTACAATCAAAAACAAGGAAAAAATAAAGTGAAAAATAATTTTCCACACACATTTATTCAAAACACACAGCAAACTATAATAAACAACTGTTTTGACACTTTATAAAGGTAATTTGAGGTCTTGTGTGAAAGTCTGTACAACAAAAAGGTTCAAACAATAAACACAAATGCACATTTTGAACAATATATAAAAAATGGTCTATGCGTTTTGTTGTCCACTGATATGGTAAACAGTGCTTTATGCAGAGAAAGCAACAGTTATCCAGTAACATTTACATGCAAACTAGTGGAGTAACCCTGATAGTTACACTCTTTGTTTGAGTATGTGAGATTGTCATCAGAGGCTCTCCGTCTGCTCCTGCTTTCACTGATCGCTGTGCATAATGGCGCAGGGCACACTGAGTATGTACTAATAGTATACTCAATGGAGCACCCAGGGGGCTATTCAAACGGGCCAACTTGTAACATATCACTCCTGAAAATGATCTTTGGCTTTTCACGTGAGGTAAATCTGCTCTATGACTGGATTTTTGGAAAACCATGTGACGGTGAACAAATTCCGATTGGACACTCACATTGCGCACGTCATCACACAGCTTCTATGAGGAGTACAAAGATGGACGACGTTTGGCTCTAAAGTCCGCAGAGTTAATTTTCAGCAAAAAAAAAGTAAGTTTCTATCTCATATCATTCAAAAGTTATTTATAATTTAATAAAGCTTGGCCTTAGCCGTCGTATACGACGGCGTCGGCCCCAGAGGGTTAAGCTTTAATTCAAGGGGTTTAACAAAAATATTGCATTAACCATTTCAGATTTATAGCCACATTTACACACTGTGCCACCATTTTCACAAGACATAGAAAAAACAAAACAAACAAAAAAACTTCACAAAACAAGATAAAAAAAATATTGTGTATGGGGGGGGGGGAATCTTGCATATTTGCCTCTTTATGATACATATTGAAGAAACCAAATTAAACACAAGGAAAGTCAGTCCATACCTAATTCAATATGCCAATCAATGCCTGGTACAGGCCATCTTTTTTCTCTCCATGATGAATATAATGTACTTCTAACGGGCCTCCCAGGTTGCACAGTGTAACCGTTACAAATGATCCAGAATGCAGAATGTGGTGGCACATCTGGTTTTCAATCAACCCAAAATGGCCCATTATCGTACTCCTTATCAAACTCCACTGGCTACCCTTTGCCACCCGCATCAAATTCAAGACCCTAATGCTTTCCTACAAAGTGATGACTGGTCTACATGCATCAACTTAAATGCTTTTGTGAAGGTTCATGCCACCCCTTGGCCACTGCACTCCTCCAAGGAGCTGTGTTTTGTACCGCCATCCCTATAGACAAGGCAATCCAGACTATTCTTATTTGTGGTTTCTCAGTGGTGGAACAAGCTACCAAATGCTGTCAGAGCATTAGCATTCCTCTCTACTTTCAAAAAGCTCTTGAATTCCCAGCTCTCATAACATCTATAACAACCCTAACATGCCTGGCACACTTAACATGCACTTCTTTTCTCTATCTACCGTACATTGGGTTCCCAAATTTTGCACTGTGTTGACAACTTACATTTTTGCACCATCACTCAGTGGTTTGTATGTGTATGCAAAGATTGCATTCATTATTATGCTCAAGTCTCCTGGAAATTGTAAAGATATTATTTATTGTTATGCCAAAGTCCCAATTCAACCTGGAGCTAGATTCTGATTCCTCAGCTCTGTCTCTTTAGATCAAAGCATTAGCTAAATTTATGCAATGTAAATGAATATAATGTAATTTACAGCATTCTTATAACTGGCAGCTGCTACATTTGGAGATGAATGGAAACAGTGCAATGCATGAACACATTCCATGCAAATCAGCATATTTACATAACCAACATAGGAATTGATGGTGGTGAGGAGTTGATCCACCCCTAACTAAAATGATGAACCCATAATCTCTCCCAGACACAAATATATTGTCGTAAATATGTGCCTTGACAAAAATGAAATCAAAAAGAGACAGAGTGAAAATGTCTAGTGTAGCCTTGCATGAATGTGATCGGGGTGTGTGTGCTGTTTCCTACATGTGCCTGCACCAGCAGCTGGGATTCAATCTCCCAAAGTGGCTGTGCAACCTGCCTGTGAAGGGAAATACATTTTACACATACAAAAGATAGCAGAGATGAAAGATTTGTTTGAGTTGTCTTGGCTGAATTGAGGTCCAGGGGGGTAAAAAAAAGCAAACTGACAAAATGAAACTGCCGATTCAATATTTCTAAACCCAAGATAGATTTTTTTCATTTTCATTACAGTGCTGCTGCTGTCACTGCCTCACCGCTGCACCTTAAGCTGCACGTTGCAGGTCCACATGAACTTAGGTTTAGCTAAATCCAATGGGATATTTATCACATCCATTAAATTTAACTTACTGGGCTGTCAGCAGAGAGAACAGATTGCATGAGTATGGTTGAACCAAAGCTATTAAACAGAGGCTTTCTTGCACTTGGTCCTGTACTCAACCTTGGGTAAGAATGTCTGCAATATCGTATATACAATACATCCAAAATGACCATTTACCATTTCAAGTGTAGTAGAAGGTGCCATTAATAAATAGATTTTTCTTGTGTGTCATACAACTATTCAGGTATTCATGATGACCGTGTTGAACAATAAGGAAACAAGAGAAAAAGAGGGAAAAAAATAGTTAAAACAAATTAGATGGTGTGTGCAAAAAACTAAGGGTGGTCTGTAAAAACCAGCACAAAAATAGAACAGACAGGGAAAAAAGCAATAAATCAAGTAGCGAAGAGGAGGGGTGATTGTGGACCTTGCTAACAGTGCGACCCCGGGGAGGGGGGGTTCCTGTCCTCTATCTCACTCCACAAAGTCAGAGACTTCTATTTATACAGCACTGTAATGTTTGGCATTTCCTTCAAGGCGGATTGCTTTTCTTGGCTTGCTTTTGAACTTGCTGTTCAATTGCCTCAGTGGGATTCATACATAAAAATTTCAGCTGTATTTGTTTGATTAGCTTAGTTATAGCTGTTAAATACATATTTGTTTTTGACGACACAAGAAATGTTCAAAATACATGTCAAGTCTTTAAACAATGGGTGAGCTCTGAGTAGGGACATCACGATACTGAAATTTTTGAACACGATTCTGATACCAGTGAAAATCACTAATACTGATTTTAAAAATAAGATATAAACAGAAAAATTTTAACACGATATCAAAACTATGAAATAATGAAACTACAATTTGTAATTCTATTACGACAGAAGCATTTAATAGTATTTATCATTATATAATATATGCAGGATATAATAGATAGACGAGTTATAACAGAATCAGTCATAATGCACAAACAAAATGACTAGTGATGGGCCAGTCTACACATATAGATTCCAATACAAGAGCTGTTTTTGAACTTGTTAAAACCTATGCACCTTCTTGTGTCTCACAATCATGGGAAGCGAGTGTGCTCTGCTCTCCCAGGGTTGAAAAGTCAGTCGGGTTTTCGAGCTTTTGTCTATTCTGCAATTTGCCTCTTGATATTAGAGAGTCCACTTACGTTGAGTGTCTTAAGGAAACTCTTAAAATAAATTTTTCTTCTGTTTACCATTAGTCAGTGTGCATATTTGTACATTTAATATAAACTGTTTGATAAAAAAAATTTAAGAGGTTTTCAGAATCAAAGACTGATTGATGAACACTATGGCATGCAGAATTAGTTACTGCAGTGCACAGTTCAGCTCATTTGACTTAAAGTGGGTATCACTAGTAAATAAAATGTCAAATGAGGTGACTATTCTACATAAATAAAGAATTATGAAAATATTGATATATTGCATTTTATTTTTGGTGCCACACGCTCTGAGAAATTAAGTCAAAAACATGGGGAATTTAGCCTGATTTCACATGCTGCTGATAAACTCTCAGGAACCTGAGCCTCTCAGAAAACTGGACATTGATGACATCATGTAGTGCTATGCACATCGAGGCCCTCTATTGAAATGAATAGAA
The DNA here is from genome assembly GCF_902500255.1 of Thalassophryne amazonica. Taxonomy (NCBI): domain Eukaryota; kingdom Metazoa; phylum Chordata; class Actinopteri; order Batrachoidiformes; family Batrachoididae; genus Thalassophryne; species Thalassophryne amazonica. Next base: position 22,328,621 of record NC_047113.1, read on the forward strand.
AAAAAAAGATTTTTTTGCAGTGTGAAATCAGTATTTTTGTTTACTTTGACGGTGAATACATCAAAATGGTTAAAATGTGTGTTTTGCAAGGATGCAGTAAAATGACAAGTGCTGCTTATTAGGTGGACAGATTTTCCAAACATAATATTTTGAGGAGGAAAGTGAAAGCTTTTTTTTTTTTTTTTTTGAAGTGCTGGGACAGACTACAGAACTTAAGCCCAGCACAGCATGAGAATGGTCTTCAAAACACGGATGTAACCACAAATTTTACCCTTTCCACTCGTGTGGCCACGAGAACTCTAAACAAAGCATGTTTCCACTCCCGAAAGCGTGGAACTGGCCGAGTTTGTAGCTTGTGTCGCCAAGTCACGTCACACCATGCATGCCAGGAAGTCCCGCTGAGGAAGCTGCATCTGTGATCACGGAGTTCGACAGAACAAAATGACGAGTGGCTACTGTTAACAGGAGAGCTGGGATGTGGAGCAGCTTCCGGCAGTTTGTATTATTGGCCAAGCTGAGCTAAAACGATAGCTAAGCAAAGATACCAGAAACCCCAGCAAGTCTGGAGAAGGCCATAAGAAGAATGCTATATTCGTGTGGACAAAAGACAGCGCTACATGGCTCTGTGTGCAAACACAGCAGGAGTGAAATCAGAGCAATTACTTTCACAGTATGTAATCATTATTATTCACTCATATTGAGAAATATGCAATTTTTTTGTTTTTTTCTGAATACACCATGGGTTACAAAGAGGCGGAGAGGGACATATGTTGATCACAAAATACAAGAATTTGACTTTAAAGTCAAATTAAAGCCATATTAATAACATTAAATCCACATTAAATTTGGAGACAAAAAACAGCCCGGATTGACTGTGTGTACTGGTGTTATGAAGTGGACTGTAACTGGACACAGGTGGAGTGACTTTCAGACAGCGAATAGTCAGCAACTGACAATGCATCACTATTATGGCTAAAAAATGGCTGTGTGTGGTGCATACGAAAGTAATAAATTGAATGCTGGTACAACCCCAATTCCAATGAAGTTGGGGCGTTGTGTAAAATGTAAATAAAAACAGAATACAATGATTTGCAAACCCTCTTCAACCTTTAGTCAACTGAATACACCACAAAGATGAGATATTTAATGTTCAAACTGAAAAACTTTATTGTTTTTGTGTAAATATTTGTTGTTTCAAAAAAGCTGGGACAGTGCTATGTTTACCACTGTGGTACATCACCTTTCCTTCTAACAACACTCAGGGGTCAAAATACATTTTTTAACCTACTTGCACTGGTGCTAGTAACAAAAAAATTACTTGCACCAAAAAAGTTACTTGCACAACCAAAAGTCAGTCTTATATCAACCTTAAAACTCCTCCTCTGATGTGTCAGACTCTTCCTCTCTGGGCCCATGAAGCCCCTTTCACACCGGGCTGCTCCCAGTTGCGTCATGTGTCTTCATGACGACGCCGCGTGGAAGCAACTCAGTGCCGAGACAAGCAGTTCAACGCCACAACAGCATGAGGGACGCAAAGGACGAAGCAAGTCGGATGCCAAAAATTAAACATGTTTAATTTTTGTTTGTGTCCTGTGCTCGACGCAGAAATTAAGTGGTTTCAGCGCAAGTCAGAGCAAAGCGACGTTACTCAACATGACTGGAACCCACACACTCACAAGACAACGTTACCAACGCCAATTTATGACTCCTGCTGTGTTCGATTGTTCCTGAAGTACAAATCACGCAGGATTGTTTTTATACCATGTACACAATGCAATAAAACTACATGCTCAAAAAAAGCACAGAAAAAAATGCTCTCTCATCACAGTGTTAAATAAAGGACAAAAAAGGACATAAGTCCTACTCACAGACTGATTGCCAGACACAGGACATGTCCACTTCAACTATAACTCCAGACATCACATTTACTCACGGACGGTTCGTTCGCAAGCGCATCTCGCGGTCAAAGGAGGAAAGATAAACTATAACAGAACTCAGAGCACAGACCTGCAGTTCAGCACAAGAACAAATATAAACTAGAAGAGAAATCAAAGTGCACAGTTTGGCTGCAGCCACACTGTGCACTTTGATTCCTCTGTGCAGAGAACCTGCATGCCGCATTCTCACCTCCTCTCTGTCCCCCTGCTGCACGCACCTGACGTAGATATTCCTGCGTCGTCATGATGCTACAGAAAGCAACTCGAAGCAGTTCCGGTGTGGTTAGGACAGAGTTTGAGGGAAGAGCAGTGGTAGCGGCAGCAGCGGCAGACATTTTTTTTTCACGTGCGTGCGTGAACGAATTGTCACAACAACTCGCTCCATGTGTGAGAGTCATAAAACGCAGGGAAGACTGACACCACACTGGAAATTATTTTTTTTCTTATTTATTCCTTTATTGGTTCATTCTACTGGTGCTTATAGTTGATAAAACTTGGATAAAGTTACTTGCACCAGTGCTAGTGGAGTATAAAATTACGTGCACCACTCGAATAATACATGCACAAACTAGCACATGCACATACTATTTCGAGCCCTGACACTTGATAAGCATTTGGGAACTGAGGACAGTAATTCTGAGTGTCGTGATTGGGTATAAAAGGAGCATCCCCAAAAGTCTCAAAGATGGGGCGAGGATCGCCACTTTGTGAACAACTGTGTGAAAAAAAATAGTTTAAGAACAATGTTTCTCAATGTTCAATTGCAAGGAATTTAGGAATTCCATCATCTACAGTCCATAATATAATCAGAAGATTCAGACAATCTGGAGAACTTTCTACAAGTAAGCAGCAAGGGCGAAAACCAACATTGAATGCTTGTGACCTTCGATCCCTCAGACAGTTGCAGGCATCAATTTCAAATTAAGCAAATTGATGTTTACAATGATTTAGTTTTTTCTCTCAGGCATTGGCATCTATAATTAAGCCATTTTTACAGAGAAGGCTGCAGCCACATGTGTAATGCCTTTTAAAATGGAACTAGTGTGTTGCCAGGGAGGAGCCACTGGCTCTAGATTGGGTAGTGTTTATAAAATAGGTAGTTGACATGTTTGAAGAGTGGCAATAAATTAAGGGCCCCCTCACACTAGAGTACAAATGCAGTATGAATCACAAGAATTAGAAAAACAAACAGAATTCAAGCTGCATTCATATGGGACAGACATTCATATAGCCATGTACGAATGCCATTCAAATACCCAGAATGTGGTAAGAAGCCGGCTCGAATGATTCACACAATTCGGAATGCAACAGCACCCTAATCCAGGTCAACTACCCAGAGTGCAGGTCGTATACAGACATAAACATTCCCCCACAAAAAAATAAAATAAAAATACAATAAAATAAAAAAGGACAAGAAATAAAAACAACACAGCATGAAACCCCAAAATGCCAGCACCCAAGGTCTGGGTGGGAAGCAAGAAGGGGGGAGCATGGCAGGGCGAGTGCTGTGGTCTGCTTTTTTGAAGATCTCCCGTGTCACACTGCTGGGTGCCGCGCTTGCATCATATTGCATCATAAAGATATTAAAGCCTGCTCTTACCCCACTGAGCAGATACACTCGACAGGGGAAGACAATTATTATCAGCTTTAGGGCGCAGGCCGGATTGCTTTGTCCAACACCTTCCAGTGGCGCTGCAATCATGAGGCAAGTAGATGTGTTAACATGTTCTGTGTCGCAGAGAGTTATCCAAGAAACAGTGAAGAAAGGCAACACCAAGGAGGTGCACTCATTGCTGCAGAACATGACAAACTGCGAATTCACCTCCTTTGGCCCAGGAGGGCAGGCGGCACTCCACCAGACTGTCATTGACAGGAACCTGGTACTCGTAAAATTGCTGGTGACATTTGTCGCAGACATCCAACTGGTCAACATGGAAGAGTGGAGAAAAGTCATTTATAACTACACAGTTGTGCCACATTTAATGAAAAAAAAAAACAAATTTGCAAGCATCCCCACCACCAACCACTACAAAGCAACCAAACATGGTGCTCTTTGCGCTCTCGAATCCAAAATGCGGTACTGCTGTTATGTAGCGATCTCCATGAAAATTTAAAATGAAACAAATTAAACAATACAGCCACACCAGCCAGTTTTGTCAGTCTTGAAGTTTTCCCTACAAGTGTGTGTTAACGCCCATCGTGTGCTCCACTCCAGCGAGAGCCGATCCATGCATGTGTGTGTATGTCAGCATGTGCGCGTTTGGAGTCCAGAGCGCAGATGGCCCCCAATTTTCACCCTCCACATTCTCCTCTTCCAGGTACAGATTCAACCTGTCATCTTTCATTTTCTTGTCTTTTAAACTTGTTTTATGTCACAGTCAAATACGGCACATAATGCTCAGCGTCACAGTGACAGCCCGGTCAGCCGGCTCTGAAATGCACTGACTCAATAACTCAGCACTGTATTATTGTGTTATCATGACTGTTAGACCCCGTTCATACTGACACAGTGTGCGTCAAAGCATCACAGAGACACGCTGATGGAGCACCTGTGATTGTGGTATAACATCCAGGATGAGCATGTATCACACATCCATTGTCAGTCCACCTCATGTGTCAGAGGATTAATCTGTATTATCATGTTATCAAGGCTGTTAGACCCTGTCCAGATGGCTGCAGTGTGAGTCAATGTGTCACAGAGATGCACTGACTCACTAACACACAGTGTATTTGGTGTGATTGTGCAATGCAATGGTCATGTCTAGTGCACATGATGATTGCATGTCACAGACTTTGCACTTTACAATATTTCCTTTGAGCACCCGAACAGGATGCGGGGGGGTCCAACTCATTGGGAGCAGGACACAATCTAGACTGCGCCGAAGGCTAGCGGGTTGTCATTTCAGATGCCAGTTTGTATGTTCGTTTGGATGCCATTCCAGGAAGCAGTCATACTGCAGCACGACCGCCGTACGAATATTCCCCAGTTCGAATGCAGCACGACAGTAGTGTGCCTGTTCTCTACATTCGTGCTGACTGTGCCAATTTGGGGTAGCCACAAGAATGCTGTCTGAGGAATTCAAATGTAGCTCGAATGTAATCAACTGCAGTGCAGCTGCAGCTCTAATGCAAATCAAATTGCACAACTGATGTTTAAATGTCCATTCCTACAGCATTAAGAATGCAGTACAAATGACTCCATCGCCATTCGTGTTTTCCAGCACGAGCAACACAGATGTACCGACTGTGGTAGGAATGCTGTACGAGGCATTCGAGTGCCGATGGAATGCAGCACAAATTGCATGAATGTTGTTTGAATGTTAACTCGTACAGCATTCATGCAATTTGTGCTCTAGTATGACATGGATATAAGCAAAGCTTGTATAATGAGTTGGAATGGCGTGTGAGTCCAGAATGTTTTTAGAACCTCAACAATTTTTAGAAGAGAAACTCAACCCTTTTTTCCCCTGTTAATTATGTAATTTTTAAAATGTTAATTTGCTGTCTTAATGTATTTATAAATTGTTTAGGTTCTTGTTATCAAATACACACTATTATTATTTTATTTTTACTATTGTTTTGTCATTTCATTTTTAAATGGACCACAATGGAAAAAAGTGTTTTCGCTTTCTTGTGTCATCTGTGTATTTTAACGTATTTACAATTATATTATGTGCTTACATTGAACTTCCTAAATAAAATCACTCACCACACTCACACTTTTAATATAATGACTTACTGCCCCCTGCTGGAATGGTGTGTGAGTTCAAAATGTAGTTAGCAACATCCATTGTTCAGTGTTTTTACCTAATATACGTAGCTTCTCCAAAAAATATTTGTCCTATCAACATTCCAATTTGGCAGCATTTATCCTTGACTCAAAATACATAAGCATACCAAACAGCAAATGTCAGCTCTACACAGTTTCTCTGTGATCATAGTTGCGCGCGGACACACACACACACACACACACACACACACACACACACACACACACACACACACACACACACACACACACACACACACACACACAAGATAGATTCATCATAGATGCACTATGATGAATCTGTTTAATTAAGCACAGGCACTGTATATATGCATGTCCGCTCGCCCAGCAGCGCGTATATTTATATATTACTTGTTACAATTTTTTTGGATTATTGGGAGGTCAACAACCCTGGAGGTTACGGCCTAAAACGACTACGACACACACACATGCGCACAGCTGCTATAAGCAGGTACTTTTAATTTGACAAAAAAGACAGGGGCTGAAGACATTAAAACCACTGCAGTTTTCACTCATGGTATCAACATGAGACTTAACTCACTTGTGGTAAGAGCAACACAACACTTAAGGAAACTGACTAAACCACAACAAACTGACTAAAAACACAACAAATCAATAACACTAACACTGTTAAACTAACATGAACCACAATAACATTTAAAACCTAAAAACTGCAAACTCCCAAGGTGCATTGCAGCACAATGTCCATCGTTTACTGGTTTGGTAAAAATTGCGAAATTTCTCCAAAAATATTTGTCCTGTCAACTTTCCATTTTTGCAACGTTCAACTTGATCCAAAATACATAAGCATTATGTCAGCTCTCCCCGATTTTTGTGTGATCGAAGCCATACACATGCACGCACGCACACAGAGGCCACTTGGCTCTTATAATATAGAATCAGAGTGCAGCACAAAGAATAGAAATTGTAATTTCCAGTGGTACTATTAGAATTTTTAAGATTATTTTTATATCCCCACCTTGGAGATTCAGCAAAGCAGGCTCACCACATTATCTATTAATTTGACAATGCACGAAGGTCTTGGATCGGTAAGTGGATCAGCCCTGTCCATCCAATTTACACACACACATATACACACACACACACATATACACACACACAACCCCAATTACAATGAAGTTGGGATGTTGTGTGAAATGTAAATAAAAACAGAATACAATGATTTGCAAATCCTCTTCAACCTATATTCAGTTGAATATACTACAAAGACAAGATATTTAATGTTCAAATTCATAGAAGTTTTTGTGCAAATATTTGCTCATTTTGAAATGGTCACCTGCAACACATTTCAAAAAAGCAGGGACACGGGCAACAAAAGACTTGGAAAGTTGATGAATGCTCAAAGAACACCTGTTTGGAACATTCCACAGGTGAACAGGTGAACTGGAAACCGGTGAGTGTCATGATTGGATATAAAGGGAGCATCCCCAAAAGGCACAGCCATTCACAAGCAAAGACGGGGTGAGGATCACCACTTTGTGAACAACTGCATGAACGTTTCTCAATGTTCAATTACAAGGAATTTAGGGATTCCATCATCTACAGTCCATAATATAATCAGAAGATTCAGAGAATCTGGAGAACGTTCTACACATAAGTGGCAAGGCCGAAAACCAACATTGGATGCCCATGACCTTCGATCCCTCAGGTGGCACTACATTAAAACCAACATCACTGTATAAAGGATCTTACCACGTGGGCGCAGGAACACGTCTGAAAACCACTGTAAGTTAAGTGAAAGCCATATAACAACAACATCCAGAAACGCCGCCACCTTCTCTAGGCCCGAGGTCATTTAAAATGGACAGATGCAAAGTGGAAAAGTGCGCTGTGGTCTGATGAGTCCACATTTCAAATTGTTTTTGGAAATCATAGACGTCGTGTCCTCGGGACAAAAGAGGGAAAAGACCATCCTGATTGTTACCAGCGCAAAGTTCAAAAGCCAGAATCTGTGATGGCACCATCAATGCTGAAAGGTACACCCAGGTTTTGGAGCAACACATGCTGCCATCCAAGCAATGTGTTTTTCAGGGACGTTCCTGCTTATTTCAGCAAGACAACGCCGAGCCACATTCTGCACGTGTTACCACAGCGTGGCTTCATAGTTAAAGAGTGCGGGTACTAGACTGGTCTGCCTGCAGTCCAGACCTGTTGCCCATTGAAAATATGTGGCGCATTATGAAGCGCAAAATACAACTATTGAACAACTTAAGTCATATGTCAAGCAAGAATGGGAAAGAATTCCACCTACAAAGTTTCAACAATTAATATCCTCAGTTCCCAAACACTTATTGAGTGTTGTTAGAAGGAAAGATGATGTAACACAGTGGTAAACATACCACTGTCACAATTATTCTGAAACGTGCTGCAGGCATCCATTTGAGCAAATATTTGCACAAAAAAAAAAACACAATAGTAATAAACAATAAAGTTTATCAGTTTGAACATTAAATATCTTGTCTTTGTGGTGTATTCAATTGAATATAGGTTGAAGAGGGTTTGCAAATCATTGTATTCTTTGATAAAACTTTATAAAATATTTCTTTAACTTTTGTTAAAAAGGGGATAGACTGATGCTTGAGGAGGGGAAGTCCTGTGCAGAGACATGGTAAAAACAAGTCAAAACCTTCTACTATATTTTCCTACTCTAGATAATGTTATCAAGTTTTAGCATTGGGTTTAAACTGCAGTTACAGGTTAGAGCTAGAATTACACCTGTTACATTGCTAGCAGACAACAGCTTTTCTTGGCATTACTTAGCACTGGTGTTACCAAATTGCATTTGTTACTGAGACAAGGACAGAAGACAAGGCCAGGCTAAACGCTACTGTGATTAACCAACCATGCCATTGCCATCCACTGAATATATGATAAAATTAACCTTTAAATATTCAAAGTTAATAATATACATCACGACATGATGACCTGCGACTCACTAAGTTTTAGTGAAAAGTGCCTTCACAGCAACATGTAGAACTCTGTGTCACCTTTATTTAATAAGTCTAAGCAGACTACTCTTTTGCATATAGCAAAAATGGTGGACACGGCATTCCCAAATGTTGGAATACAAACTCTTCTGTGCACAGCAGTAACTGCACGAAGTTACCATAACTTATAACGACTTCCAATGTCATTTCATTCTTGTATAAAAGTAATGAATGTTTATGAGAATAATGGTGAGAACATTTGCATGAGTTGAAAGATGGTACCATTGCATGAGGTGTTAGCCAAGGTGAATGGTATTAATCTGTCTTTTAACGAATCCAAATACTTTGGACATTGCACAAATGGAAACCATTCATCTGTTTTATATGACACCATACATATCCATGACAAATCCAGATCATTTGATTTATTTTATTGATATTGTACTTAAAATGAGAGAGGTGTTTCTTCTCGGAGCACGAATCTGAGGGCAATGGGACTCAACAGTTCACTCTCCCCAAGCAACTGGCTGACACACCTCTGAGCAAATAGAGAGCGAGAGTCACCGAGGAGCGTCTAGCGGTGTGTGTGGGAACAGACATCTGTCTTAAAGCCAGCAAACGATCACAAGAACTTGCCCAATTCTTCATCTGACAGCACTTCAACAGCCACTAAAGCTGTCCTTGTGAACACTGCTGCTGGATTTAGCTTCCTCGTATCATTGAAATTTTTTTTCGAAAAGCTAACAGATATGTGCAGTGAAGTGAAACACATGGGAAAAAACACAAGACAAATAGTACAAAACTGTATGGTTGTGATATCACTTATGCAATGGGACAAATACTGAATGTCACATGATGTACAATCCACCAATCAAATGACAAGGATCTATTTAGATGTCATATAATGGTGGTGATGGCATTTGTTTCATCCTCCCTGGGATTGTAGGCCCACATGCACAATACTTAGAGTGAGACATGACAAAAGGACCAGATTTATTCAATTAAGAAAAGACAAAGAGAAACACAAAGTGAGACAAAGAAAATGCCAAAGCAGAAAAAGATTAAAACAAAACTAGTTACACAAAACAGTTCACCAAAGTGCAACAAAAGTAAGGAAAATAAAACTAGGATGATTACTGGGAGATTGGGAGACAAGATAGCAGAAGCAACAGGGAATGGAGAACAATCACCAGGTATCAGATAGGTAATGCAACAAAGTACTTGGTAAATCTAATAAACTACAGTGATGTGAGTGACTCTTGAAAAAAAAAATAAAAATCCCTGAACATGTTTTTCATGACGTTGTGGCTGCAGCACCTTTTTGAAATATTACATGCAATTTGTGCAATCTGGGGCAATTAATAAGATAAATGAGAAATATTTCTCAATCTTAGTTCTTGCTCATTTTAGTCATAAAAAAGCATATTTTCCCATATTGGCAAGAAGACAGACCTATAACATACAGTCTGTCACATGGATTAGAACATGGTGTTATTACTATTATACGAGGTCTGTCAATAAAGTATAGGTCCTTTTTACTTTTTTCAAAAACTATATGGATTTCATTCATATGTTTTTACGTCAGACATGCTTGAACCCACGTGCGCATGCGTGAGTTTTTCCACGCCTGTCGGTGACGTCATCCGCCTGTGAGCACTCCTTGTGGGAGGAGTCGTCCAGCCCCTCGTCGGAATTCCTTTGTCTGAGAAGTTGCTGAGAGACTGGCGCTTTGTTTGATCAAAAATTTTCCTAAACCTGTGAGGCACATCGAAGTGGACACGGTTCAAAAAATTAAGCTGGTTTTCAGTGAAAATTTTAACGGCTGATGAGAGATTTTGAGGTGCTACTGTCGCTTTAAGGCCCTTGTACTTTTGTTACAGTAATGGTCCCATACCCATCTCGTATTGGTATTTAAAGTACAACACCAGCTCAAAGCAAACCAGGTGGGAGCTTTCTCTGTTGCTCTGTTCTGTGTGAAATATTGATTTGAAGCACCTCATAAGTTACTGCTATGTTTTTGTAGAAGAGCCATCCACATTACTATGTAATTGTTAATTAGTTGCACTAAGCTCATTCACTGCACTTGTAGACTCTGTCATTTTCCAGTTTTACACAATCACACTTGCAATTACTTGATTAGAATAGAATTTACTTAATTCTACTTTTTCTAAACACACTAAACTTTGCACTCCACATTGAGGCAATCTGCATTACAAGTTTGACACAATGAATAACTGACTTGCAACTAGGAACAGTGAGGTCCTTCCACCTCTGGACCAACACCCAGTCTACAGACACTGGACACAGACCAGGGCAATGACCAAGAGCATAAATCAAATGTGCCACAGTACCAATAAACAGAAGCTCTATTTTTACTTTTTTAGATGTTTTGTGGTAGGTGACATGACCGAAAATTAATAAAGGTATTTTTCACTTCATAAACAATAACGGCAAAAATTACTCAATTTGCATTACATAACACCATTATTAATTATATTATTTAAGCAAGAGTTTAACCAGGAATATTTTCATTTTCAAATCTACTTCTTCAAAGTTAAAATCTGTATGAAAAACGTTATGAATCAGATTTTTACAGTTTTATATGTTTAAAAAGGTCTATGACAGTGTGTTTAAAGATCATTAAGGCATAAGCAACACAAAAACGCACCTGTTTCTCACACACACACACATACACACAAATCGAATTTTAACTATTTCTATGACTGTTACATTTTCTTGGAAAATGTATTTTATAGCAAGTTAAATCTACAAGAAAAGTTACTGAACAGGTATACTGATTCAAGGGAAGAAAAAATTGAATTAAATTAATGGCCACACAGACCGCCTCCATCTCAGGCTGTAATAATCAAGATCACACCACTGTCGAGCTGGCACACTCTCAAAGAGGTAATGTCTATGACCTTGGTCAAACTGCCACTAAAAATCCGGTTTATGTGCATATTTGATTAGAATTTGATTCCATGCTGCAAGTCTGCAAAAGGCACATGAAAACAGTTTTTTTTTTTGGGGGGGGGGGGGGGGGGGAATCAGTTTCTAAAATCATTCACAGACACTTTGAAATGTGTTCCAAACAGCATTTTTGCTAATTTGTTTTTGTCTCAATGCTCAGATTGGATTCTGTCTGTCTTGTCACGTCTGGGAGTTTTTAGACCAGGTAAAGCTATGCTGTCAGAGCTGGTGGCTCTCTTCTCCTTTTGCTGCTCACAGCCAGGTGACAGAAAAAAAATCCTCTCTCACACAACGGAAACACAAGCCACGTCAGACGCAACCATACCGACCAGGACCGTTCGGTGGAAATGGGGCTGTCGACATACGTTGGCTAAATCCTTAAGGTGTGACAGGCCTGTCACATGCATGTGACTTTCATTACAATAGCAACTGATATGGATTAGGCAGCAGATGAGGGTTGCCATATGAACCCCACATCACTTTTAAAATGTCCCGGCTCAGAGGAGTGAGCGAAGAAAAAAATCGAGGGCATACATATTCTGCAAGAAAGTCCAAAACAAAAAGGCTGAATTTTCTTTGTGCGAGACTTCATTAATGGTGTTTACTCTCATATAGTCTCTAAAACCTTTTGAGTAATGTCTTTATGAGCTGGGAAAATACAAACACACTCCCCACTTCTCTTCTCACTGCTGTTCTGCAACTGAAGCTGACACAAATCAATAGGTTGTTAGTTAAACAATAGCAGCCCAATGTTGCCACATTTTAAAAATAGCCATTCCCCATGGCACTGCAAAACCAAAGAAAGTAATTGTTAAGGTTAACAATGCCTATTGCTATATCAGTGTTGAACTGAACCAATGGCCTGGAGACAGAAAACTGTGTTTGTAAGAGCTTTTTTCAGCTGCGCGAAAGTTCAAAAGAAATCCCACTCCTGATAATGTTGAGATAAAATGGCCAACTTCAAGAGAGCAATTTCACATTTGAAGTAACTAATAATAATACAACATTGCATACTACCATCACTGACAGATGGTGCATGTTGAGTAGAAGGTGGAACCAGGATATCAAAGAATCCAACAAATACATAACTGTACTGGCTTAGTAGTCTGATAGAAAACAGCTGATTTTAAAGAAGGTCTTACTTTAAAACGTCTGCTGCTGGTTGGCATGGATTTTCCTATGTGTTCGTGAGTCATGATATAAATGATCTCTTTCAATAACCTGTCTGCCATTCCACCTCTATCCCAAACATTCTTTGTCTCTTCTTTCAGAGGGGAGCCAGTAACCATCCCCAGAATCTTCCAAGCATCCTTCAAACTCAAACATCTCCTTTCACACCTGGCCTCTTAATCTGTGAATAATATTTATTTTTGACTTGAACCACTCACTTTGACGTGTTGAAAGATGTTCAGTTGATGGCAATCCACAAAGAGCTGAGCTCTACTGAATTTCAGTCTCACAAATTTTGGCCATATTGTCACTTCATATTTGTTGATACTGTCATAGTTTACGACCAATAGCAGCATTGTCATTTTCATGTCAATATTTTCAATGGCCTAGCTGGATGTGTGGTCCAGACACCTTGATGTGTTGTCTGGACCACACATACTGTGAATATGAATGAACTGACAAGTTCTAGCCTCTGTCAAAAACCCACATGAAGCAAGGCTAACAATATTTGAATTTTTCCCCAAAAATAATTTGTATAGTACAGTGTTCAAAGAAATTCCACAAAGGGCCAAGGAGGTGCAGGTTTTCTTTGAAACCACTGACTCCAGCAGGCGATTTCACTGATTAGCATCACTTTAAGCAGAAGGGACGAGTTTGACGGTGAAATCACCTGCTGGAGTTTCAAAGAAAACGTGCACCCCTTTGGCCCTTTTACAATATTTTTGGAAACCACTGGTTTTGTAGAGCATCATAATTTTCCAAGATGGTCAAACTCATTCTCCATGCAGGATTTATGTGTGTGTGTGTGTGTGTGTGTGTGTGTGTGTGTGTGTGTGTGTGTGTGTGTGTGTGTGTGCGCACGCACGTGTATTATTACTACACAAAATACTTCAAAAAAGTGAAACATGGACCAAGTTTTTATAAATTAGCAGAATGTTTTTTTTTTTTTTACACCATAATGTATTCTATTTTTTTTTGACTGAAACTAAATATAATTTGAGAAATGTCAATACGTTCAACAAATCAGTGCAACCAGAAAGTATTCACACGTTACACGCCACTTTTTTCACATTTTATATTACAGGCTTATTCTAAAATGGACTAAATTAATTTTTTTCCCCTCAAAATTCTACACACAACGCCCTATAATGACAATGTGAAAAACGTTTTGAAATTCTTGAAATCACATGTACATAAGTATTCACACCCTTTGCCAAGAAGCTCAAAACTGAGCAGAGGTGCATCCTGTTTCCACTGATCATCCTTGATCTTAATTGGAGCCCACCTGGAGTAAATTCAGTTGATTGGACATGATTCTGAAAGACACACACCTGTCTACATATAAGGTCCCACAGCTGACAGTGCATGCCAGACCACAAAGCAAGCGTGAAGTCAAAGGAATTGTCTGCAAACCTCTGAGACAGGATTGTGTCGAGGCACAATTCTGGGGAAGGATACAAAAACATGTCTGTTGCTTTGAACGCCACAGTGAGCACAGTGGCCTCCATCATCCATTAATGGAAGACATTCGGATCTATCAGGGCTCTTCCTAGAGCTGACTGCCCGTCTAAACAGAGATCGGGGGAGAAGGACCACATGGCAGCCCACCTGGAATTTGCCAAAAGGCACCTGAAGGACTATCAGACCATAAGAAACAAAATTCTCTGGTCTGATGAGACAAAGATTGAACTCTTTGATGTGAAGGCCAGGCGTCATGTTTGCAAGAAACCAGGAACCATCCCTACAATGAAGCATGATGGTGGCAGCATCATGCTGTTGGGATGTTTTTCAATGGCAGGAACTGGGAAACTAGTCAGGATTGAGGGAAAGATGAATGCAGCAATGTACAGAGACATCCTGGATGAAAACCTGCTCCAGAGCGCCCTTGACCTCAGACTGGGGTGACAGTTCATCTTTCAGCAAGACAATGACTGTAAGCACACAGCCAATATATCAAAAGAGTGACTTCAAGACAACTCTGTGAATGTCCTTGAGTGGCCGAGCCAGAGCCCAGACGTGAATCCAATTGAACATCTCTGGAGAGAAAATGGCTGTGCACCGGCGCTCCCCATCCAGCCTGATGGAGCTTGAGAAGTGCTGCAAAGAGGAATGGGCAAAACTGCTCAAAGATAGGTGCATCAAGCTTGTGGCATCATATCCAAGAAAATCTGAGACTGTAATTGCTTCTAAAGGTCCATCAACAAAGTATTGAGCAACGTGTGAATACTTAGGCATTTATTTTTAATAAATTTGCAAAAAAAAAAAAAAAAAATCATGTTGTCATTATGGGATGTTGTGAGCACACGGTAAATTTTGCAGAGTAAATTTTATTCTGCTGGGATAACATTTGCTCCCAGTCCAAATAGAGTTAAATATACTCTATCACAGTGTTACACTATTTAGACTTGGACTAAATGTTATCCCGACAGAGTAAATGTTACTCAGCAAAATTTACTGTGTAGAATTCTGAGTGGAAAAATTAATTTACTCCATTTTGGAATAAGGCTGTAACATAACAAAATGTGGAAAAAATGAAGCACTACAAATACTTCCCAGATGCACTGTAGGTGTAATATATTACAGAAATGTGTTTATTTACTCATTTATTTTGACATTGGTCCAAGTTTCACTTTTTTCAATGCTGGGCCTTTAATAAATAGCAAAGGCAGCCAGATGCTGAATACACTCAGACTTGATATGAATAGTTATGAAAATATTGAAGCAATGACGTGTGAAACAAGCTGGAAAGTACACTCTCTCCATACTACATTAAATCTGCACATTTGTAGCTTTTTCCATTACTCTGTTACTGTATGTCGTCTGGTAAAGACTTAAATGTCCTATCACTTCCCCTTTACACAATTCCATGGTCATCAAGAAATTCCAGTATACAGTACCACTGCAAGCTCATATACAACACTGCATGTCATGATGCTTGGCTCCACACAGACAGTATATATGTCCCTGGGACAGAACCATTTCTGTCATTGCCTTCCTTCTGTCTGCCTCAGAGGAATTTCCTTTTTCCACAGCCTCACGACTCCATTCCAGACACAGATGGTGTGGCATATTCTGTCCAGGACAGAGTCTTCTGTGGAAGGCTGTATGACACCAGAGCTGGACCTGTTCCCAGACTGCTGGTGCCAGCAGGTGAGATCATGGGAAACACGTGCAGCTCCGTGGGAGTATACACAGGCAGCTGGCTGCTAACAAGTGTGGTGGGAGGTTGGGCGCTCCAGCTGCTGCAGTTAGGTTGAGGTGAAAAAGCTGCTTTTCTCTTCCTGCCTGGATGGATTCTTAGTATTTAGACCCTGAGGGGTTTTGATATTTGTGTATTACACATTTCAAAATAAGCGGACAAGGTGATGCTGTGGTTTTTGATTTGTTCTCCTGGTGGTCGGTCACCCAGAAATGCACCTGTGTGTTTACTCTTTAAGTGTTTTTATCCCATACTTTTGATGGGGTCAGTTTTTCAGAACTTTCATCCATCTTGTTAGCACTTAACTCTACTGCTGTCACCACACAGACACAGTTTTGTCCCTACACGGCTTTGTGTGGAAATAATTACCACATTTTTGTAGTGACCATTTAACTGCAGATCTCAAAAATGATCTTTTGGGAATCTAAAAGTCAGAAATCCGTCTGAAAAATCTCATGGCTGCCACTGACTCAGTCTGTCTCTACCTACCTGCACTTCGGGCCTTGAATGAATGAATGAAAAAATTTATTTTGAATAAAGAAAATACAAAAACTTTTCACACCAAATGCACATTTTGGATTCTTCCAAAAGATATTCCTTAATTTGATGTTTTGATGAGATGATGGAGAGGTACACAGACTTATTTATGCTCCATTTACACACGGAAATTCTATGTGTGTTCCAAGCGATATAACCATCGCTGCTTCCATTCTTCCATATGCCCTCTATGTTGGTATGGATATGATACAACACATCCACCAGAGGACACTGCAGAGCCTCAACGGTTTCTGACAACATCAAACAAGATGCCGGTTTAAGAAGTAAGGGGTCTTTGAGTCTAACCATGCTGGTCCAAAATCTCCCATACTTGTTCAGTTTGGTTGAGATCGAATCACAGAGAAGGCCAGAGCATATAGTTCACATTATTGTCATACTCGAATCATGCTGTGAACCCTCTTGTTTTATCAATGAGACATTTGTTGTGTTTCTCCAATCATTTAATCGTCGGAAGTTTCCCGTAATCTGTTACCTGTGTCTATGCAAACATGTACAGTAATCTCTTGTCCTTGCATTTAACACCCTGCCATTCAATTTATGCACTCCTAATAGATGACTCAGTGAGAGGAAATAAAATACAGAAAAATGAGGACATGGGGAAGGATAAAAACAATTATCTGTATTTTGTTTCATAACAAAACATATAAATATAACATTTAGAGTGAGGCTGAAACAGATTAATCTCTAGAGAAGGGCCAATGCACATTTTTTTTTTCAGTTTTTATCTGCTCCCAGTCCACACCTGCCCAGGGTGACAAAGTCAGCAGGTTTTATAGCATTTGCGTGCCATGCACCAACACTGTAGAAGATTGTCTGTTAATAATTGAAAATCCACTTCAGTTAAATCTTTTAAGTCAAACCTTAAAACGTATTTTTCTTCTATCATTATTGATGTTGTTTATCTTAGCTTAACTATATTTGCTGTTTTTGTGCTTATTTGTATTTGACATTTCATATAAACTGGGATATAAAATATGGAAAATGTCTCGCATAAACCAAGGCTGACTGATCAACACTGCTGCATGCAGAATTAGTTACTGCAACCGAAACCAAGAACCCACACACAGTATTTGAAAGGAGTGCCTTATTTTTTTCTTTAAATAAAAACTGATCTAACAAAATTCACAGCAGCCCTGTGATAATATCCAATATCCATTTTCAATCTTATAAGCAAACTGCAATTTCTAACCTACCTTCAGCAGTTTAATATTTTAGTGCAAGCCTTTTTATTTTGAGGATCACATATTTGATCATTCTTGGGTGAACTTAAAATGATCAACAAACCCATCAAAATGGAATGCATTTGCCTGCGTGTTATGCTCTGACTCATTACTTTGCTGTCTTCTGCCAAAGGACCCACTTGAAGTGGCAGGTGCCAGGCCAAGGACAACCTCTGCTAGGCCAGAAATACAATATTTTGTTCATAACACCCAAGGAAAAATACTGACAAATATCCATTAATTTAGATGGTAATAATCATTTCAGTGCAGCCATAGCACTTTGATTCTGGGTTTCCCCTCACACACACAATTTTCTATGAAGTAACATTTATTTTTGAAGTGATCTAAAAACATATCAACTGGCTTATTATTATTACTTGATTTTCCTGGTGGTCAGCTGACAGTAGTCCGATTTTAAAAACTGCATCAATTAAAGTTAGCAGTCAGAGCTTTCAATAGAAGGTGTCAGATATCAGAATCTGACATCTACTCTAGGGATGCACCAATACACAATTTTTCACTTCCGATCCGATTCCGATACCTGAATTTGGATATCTGCCAATACCGATACTTTTCCGATCCGATACCACAGCTCTGTTTGCTTTAATATAATGATTATTATCATTATTGTTGATTTTTATATGAGGATTTTCTTAAAAAGGAGACCTGAAAGTTCAGCTACAATTTGCCAGAAGGTGCATCTAAGATGAGATTTAATGCTTTGGTGAAAGAATTAAGAACATTTATTTTTATAAACTTTTATAGCCTTATTTTTATAGACTTAAAGAGAAAAGACAGCACTCTCTGTCTGTCTGTCTCACCTTATCAATTTTCAATTTCAGTGGAGCTTTATTGACATGGGAGACATGTTTGCATTGTCAAAGCAAGTGTTACAGAGTAAAAATTAAGTCCTCTGTCTCTGTCTGTCTCCCTCGCTCTCTCTCTCTCCCTCTGTTTCTGTCTCTTGTTTGCTCCCCCCCCTCTCTCTCTCTCTCCCTCCATCTCTTTCTCTCTCGCTGTGTTCGTGCTGTGTAAACTGTGAACTTTTGGAAACACGAAGGCTTTCAACTGTAAAATTAGTGTATCATCATCGACACTCACACGCAGGATTTTAATGGAGACGTTTTTCCCTTTCAACTGACAAAATCTCTGCTCGGCTTCTACTCGGCTGCATGCTGAGCTGGCTTTTCATAGCGTTTTACAGCCTCAGGACAGTGAAGTGGCTAACTTTTTAGCACACATTTTCAGCAAAAAATTCAATTAATTTTTTGGAAAATCCGTGCTCGAAGAACAGACTATTTGAACCCGAGAGCTGGGCAGAAATTTGCCACTAACCGCAGCTAGAACACTGCAGAAAAGAGCTCTCTCAAACAGCTCAGCTTCAGAAAACCTCCACCCTCCTCATCCCGATTGGCAGTAAACAAGCAGAGAGCAAACAGCAGCAGTTGAGAGGATTCACAGTGGCTCTTCTCCGGTATCGGAAAACGTTACGGGTTGGATCGGTATTTTTCAATACGTGAATTACGTTGGTATCGGAACCCGATACCGATCGGGGATTGGATCAGTCCCATCCCTAATCTACTCCAGAGATTTTGACTCCTCACTGACATAACTAAAGTTGTACATGACCCTGCACCTCTGAATAATTTTGCATCTTGATAATTTGGCCACTGTTCAATGCCTAAAACAGGGTTGCTAACAGGGGGATTGCATACCTGCTATACTGGATTTTGGTCACAAAGGGGATTGTGGGAAATGTGAGCTTAGTGTGGATGCACATACATGCTCAGAAAATAAACAAAAGACTCAGAATGCCAGGGATTGCTTGCTGTGTCCATGGATGCGTCAATAACCATCTCAAGGATAAATATGTGAACATCTATGATTTTCCTAAGAATGCAACGCTAGAAACAAGTGCATTCACAATATTGGAAGGACTGTAAATAAGTGAACGTTTAGTAAGTTCCAGCTGACATCAACCCACCCAGTCTGGAGCAGCCAGAAAACCTACATGGTAGACTCACCAATGTTTTTTTTTCCATTCAAACTACTTCCATCAAAACCACCAATGTAGTAATTTTGTCCACAACTTGTGGCAAAATCGTGGCCTCCATGTAACACGTTACTTAGTAAATCTCTCCTGAAATCCAACC
Organism: Thalassophryne amazonica; assembly: GCF_902500255.1. Lineage (NCBI taxonomy): Eukaryota > Metazoa > Chordata > Actinopteri > Batrachoidiformes > Batrachoididae > Thalassophryne > Thalassophryne amazonica. Next base: position 22,348,566 of record NC_047113.1, read on the forward strand.
CCCCTGTCAAGAGAAGCTTTCTCCTGCTGCATTTTAGTGTAGAAAGAACTCTTTCTTTGTTTCTCCAGAGGTTCAGAGTACCATCCACCAAGAAATGCGTGTGCTTGGCTCAACACACAGATGATGCAGTGCACACTTTCTAATCTGAATGATCTCAAAGATACACAGCCAAGATTATCTCCGTTGCGCCTTGGGGCAACTGTTTGTTGTGATTTGGCGCTATACAAGAAAAAAGTTGATTGATTGAGTTGATTACAGCCCTTTTTTTCCTCTGTGGAAAAAGACCAAAGATTTAGCATTTTATGAACATTTGATATAAAACCGCTAAATATGTGCAATTTACCCCATCCCTCACAAGATAACTCCTCCAAGCAAGTTAGTTGGAACTCACCTCTATCAGATCCTTTTTCTTGGCTTTTAAACTTGGAAGAATAAAAAATCTCAAAAGAAGTGCATATTTAAATGATCCTACATTCAACCTTTCATTTGAACTGTCAATGATACTGTTGACATAACAAAATATGACATGGAATTAGGACCTGGAATGATTTTCCTTTTAATTGTAAACCAAATTATGGATTAACTCAGAACAATTAAACTACATGAAATTCATGAAGCCTGAAGAGACTGTTAAAGCATGTCAAAAGCCACAGCTAATGCTTGTAGATATATTTTATATTTCTCTTTTGAAAATCATGGTAAAATATCAATACTTATAGTAAAAAAGTCACTTATATTCTTGTGTAAATTCCTGTAAATCCATTCAAAGCCACAATGTCTTTTTTCCTATGAAAGAAAGTCTACATTAATAAAGTCAGTTTATATTCTTGTGTAAATTCCTGTAAATCCATTAAAAGCCACAATGTTTTTTTTCCTATGAAAGAAAGTCTACATTAACAAAAAGTCAGAATCAGAATCACTTTTATTGTCATTGCACAGTGATCAACACAACGAAATTTGCTTGTGCATCCTCAAAAACAATGACCACCCTCAAACACACTCACCCATACACATACTTCAATAAATATTGAAAAAAAACATCAGGAGATTGTGGGAGGGGCAAGCTCGGAGACAAACATAACTCGTATTGCACTAATCCCACATTGTCATTTTTCCATATTACACTTATCCCATGCTGCACATGTCCCATATTGCACGTATCCCTCTAAAACATCAATTAACAGTAAAAATACCCAACTTAATAAAGCCCCTTAAATAGCATAAAAAAACAGTAATAAATATACCTAAAATTAAAAAATAATTGAAACAATTATTCAACATGTCCGTCCTTATTTTAATTAGAATAATGCAATTGTTTCAACTGACGCTTGGGCGTGTCTGTTCAGTTCTGTAACTTGTTGCTCAACTTGTTGTCAACTTATATTCTTGTGTAAATTCCTTTAAATCCATTCAAAGCCACAATGTCTTTTATCCAATGAAAGAAAGTCTCAATTAATAATAATAATAATAATAAAGTCAGATAATCTTGTCCGAAATCCTGTTTGAACAGGACAATGTTTATTTTCCAGGGAGAAAAAAATTCTTACCATTTTTCGTGAGGGCACAAGATGCAGGTCGCTTTTCCCATTTCTTTTATCTTTCGTTTGTATTCATGGTGAAGGCGAATTTACATTCAAGTCAACACCAATTCCATGGATTCTTGAGTCCTTATCAAACTTCATCACACCATCTTTCTCACCATCTTCCCTCTGTCTGACGTCACTCTGTGACACAGACATGCCGCATTCTTTTAAAAATTTGATAGCTCTAAAAGTATGCGATGTCCACATGCTACGTTAGCTTAACAGCATCTTGGAGCAGGCACACAGCATTGCTATAGCAACCAACCAGTCCCACTTTATGACAACTGTCATAACAGCCATGTTTTGAGTGAGGAATTTTTCTACGCGTAATTCCGTGGATCCGCGGACAATGTACCGTATCTGTTATACAGATCGATCGGTGTCTGCGGATTTATAAAACTTGCACAATGTCATAAAAAAAGAATGCTTTGCGATAGGCATTTTAAAAATGTAGTGACAATCAGGATTACAGAGTAAGACACTAACAAAATTGCCTCAAGGTGCTTCACACAAGTAAGGTCTAACCTTACCAACCCCCAGAGCAAGCACACAGGCGACAGTGGTAAGGAAAAACTCCTTCTGTGGAATACATCTCAAGCAGACCAGACTCAAAGGCACGACTCTCTGCTAGGGCCATGCTACCAACACAATTTACAAAACAATTTACAGGAAATTTTGCCGGTACACAAGACGGGACGGTTGCAGAAGTAGACACCACTTCCATCTCTGGATGGAGCTGCACCTCAAACAGAGAGAAAAAAAAAACAATCAGGCATCGGAAAGACAACAAATACAGTATAATCTGTCAGCATTAAGCAACAAGAAAAACAGAAGAAATGCTAAGGTGACCGCCAACCACTAACCCTAAGCTGCACAAAAAACCCAGACTTTAGATAAAGTTGAGGCCGCAGCCCACTCTATTTCCTAATACAATGAATTTAAAAGGGTAAAAAGCATAGTAACATAGTCTTGCACACTGAGAATGCAGTGCCTGGGCTGGTACGTAGGGTTTAATTAGGTCAGCTAGGTAGGGAGGTGCCAGTCCATGAACAATTTTATAGGCTAGCAGCAGAACCATAAAATCTGATCTCACAAGGACAGGAAGCCAGTGAAGAAATGCAAAAATGGGTGTAATGTGGTCAAACTTTCTGTTTCCTGTCAAAAGTCTGGCAGCAGCATTTAGAACTAATTCGAAACCCCTAATGCTGGACTGCGGTAAACGAGAAAATAGAACATTGCAGTAGTCCAATATAGAAGAGATAAATGCATGAATCAGGGTCTCAGCATCAGCCATAGACAGGATGTGACAAATCTTTTCTATATTTTGCAGGTGGAAGAAAGCAGTCCTCATAATATCGCTAATGTGGAGGTTAAAGGACAATGTAGGATCAAAAATTACCCCAAGGTTCCTCACTTTGTCAGTGTGATGTATGACACACAAGCCTAGGCCAAATTGATGCAGATGTCTCACTAGACCAAGAACCATCCTTTCAGTCTTATCAGAGTTTAAAAGTAGGGAACTGCTATACATCCAACTTTTCACTAATGCAAGGCGATTTTCTAAGGATTTTATGTGGATGAGATTACCAGCAGTTATCGGAATATATAGCTGAGTATCATCAGCATAGCAATGAAAGGTAATCCCAAAGTGCTGCAATATGTGCCCAAGGGGTGCTATATAAAAGGGAGAAAAGCAGGGGGCCTAAGACGCTTCGAAAATGCTTTGAGGCAAAATTCTCTGCTTCAAGGCTTTGTTTAATTCACCACTATGTGTGCGATACATGCATAGCATGCCGTAAAGCGCATGCGAAGTGTGGAATGCAAAATAGAGATGGACGGAGATGAAAATAGTGAGCGGCAGGGAGCACAAAATAGCCGACGGAGAAAAAGTCAGAAACTGTCGAACCTTTATCAATTAAACCCAAAGCAAAACACGGTACAATAAGTTTACTGCAATATGGAATTAGCTTTCCATAACAACACTTCTTCCATGCTACAGCACCTGAGCTGAAACACGTTTGTTTTTGTCTCACGGACACTGATGAAATAGTGAAGGTTACAAATGATCTTATGGCCTGAGACAGTGGACTCATCTCTGTGCTCATCCTGTTAGACCTCAGTGCAGCTTTTGATACTGTTGACCAGAAAATTTAATTACAGAGATTAAAGCATGCCATAGGTATTAAAGGCACTGCGCTGTAGTGGTTTGAATCATATTTATCTAATAGATTACAATTTGTTCATGTAAATGGGGAGTCTTCTTCATGGACTAAGGTTAATTATGGAGTTCCACAAGGTTCTGTGCTAGGACCGATTTTATTCACTTTATACATGCTTCCCTTAGGCAGTATTATTAGAAAGCATTGCTTAAATTTTCATTGTTACGCAGATGATACCCAGCTTTATCTATCCATGAAGCCAGAGGACACACACCAATTAGTTAAACTGCAGGAATGTCTTTCAGACATAAAGACATGGATGACTTCTAATTTCCTGCTTTTAAATTCAGATAAAACTGAAGTTATTGTACTTGGCCCCACAAATCTTAGAAACATGGTGTCTAACCAGATACTTACTCTGGATGGCATTACCCTGACCTCCAGTAATACTGTGAGAAATCTTGGAGTCATTTTTGCTCAGGATATGTCCTTCAATGCGCACACTAAGCAAATATGTAGGACTGCTTTTTTGCATTTGCGCAATATCTCTAAAATTAGAAAGGTCTTGTCTCAGAGTGATGCTGAAAAGCTAATTCATGCATTTATTTCTTCTAGGCTGGACTATTGTAATTCATTATTATCAGGTTGTCCTAAAGTTCCCTGAAAAGCCTTCAGTTAATAATTTCCATTCTTTTCTTTCCTTTTCCTTCCCACTGTCGCCAAGTGCTTGCTCATAGGGGGTAGTTTTGACCGTTGGGGTTTTTCTGTAATTATTGTATGGCTTTTGCCTTACAATATAAAGCGCCTTGGGGCAACTGTTTGTTGTGATTTGGCGCTATATAAATAAAATTGATTTGATTTGAATGAGATTAGTCCAATTATTTACCAAGACTGACAACAAATATGAGTCAAGTAAGTACTTTTATGCACTTTTTGTGTTTTTTTGGAGGCATTTTGTGAATGCAGAAACGCATGGCCCTGTGATATTAAACAATTATCTTGCTCCACTGTGGAAACAAGATGAGCTGCCTAATCAGTGGGTCAGAGTCCGACGATTTAGCCAAAGTGACAACAAATATGCATAAAGTAAATACTTTTATGCATTTTTGTGGTTTCTTGAGGCATTTTGTGAATGCAGAAATGCGCTCTGACCTCAAAACGTGCTTCTGTGACATAAACCAAATGTACCCTCTCTTCTTCAGTGGCATTTAATAGCAGCCGGCATCCTTATTGTTGCATTGCTGCCACCTTCTGCATCAGTCTGTTATAGCAATACAAAATCCCTTCAAGTCCAGTATCTTTTACATATTTAAAAACCCAACACTTCCCCCTCCCACTTTAATTTAGCTTTTAGTTAGTCCCATTGAGATCAAGATCTCTTTTACATTGGAGACCTGGACAACAATAAAGTTTCCAATTCACCTATCCTTCTATATCTAAAATACTTCCAATAGAAACTTCTTTCAGTCCTATTCAGGCCTAATATGGCAATGGGCCTCATTTATCAACATTGCGTAAAAACAGGCGCAAATCTGAGTGCATAATTGGTCTTACGACAAGACACACGTGTGATTTATGAAACATTCGTATCTGACCAATCCCAGCGTATGAATGATCGGCTCTTGATAAATGTGGCGGCTGAATTTAATCGTCATTAGCATGTTACGCCCTTAAATATTCATGGTTCGGAAGCCTCGCCCACTGAACTCAACATGGAGAGAAGAAGCACTAGAAGAAGAAGAAAAACTTTTCGGAGATGGAAATCGGCATCCTAACATCAGAGGTGGAGAAAAACTTGTACTTTTTGGCAGTCTGAAAAGTGGAGTCAAAGGCGCTCATAAAAATGCCGTGTGGAAGAGTGTAACGGAGGCGTTCAACAGCATTGCCGCAGAGGAACGGACTCTGGCTGAGGTATGAAGAATTCTCTGACTTAACCTATGCCTAATGATTTTGAATCAATCTTTTATGCACCCACAGTTAAAAGCTTATGCCTGCTAATTGATTAAGAATTCTTTGCATTTAGGTCAAGGAAAACTGGTCCGATTTAAAGCTGGCCACCAAAACACGTGTTGCGGCACTTAAGCGCAGCATTAGGCATTTTAATGTGCAATGATTAGTTGTCATGTTTAGGCTATTTAGCATATGTATTTTTTATTTTACAAAGGAAGCAGTATCATTAAAAACGTGGGCTTTTTAAATTAATTTTGTTTAATCCATTTTAAGAATCCGTTTTGATCTGTTCTGAATATGTGGCTGCTTATGCTTGGATGACAGCTGAGGTTTGTTTCATAATTATTTTCAGACTCAGACAGATTTTGTAGTGCTGCGTCGCAGATCCACAGACTCAGATTTGCGTACACGAGCTCAGACCAGACGTGAGCTCTGTCGTGAGATTCGTCTTAGCCTCCGCTCACATCCAAATTGATAAATACCGAAGTTTGCGTAAAAATGGTCAAACGCACGTTTTCTGCCGTACGTTTGTTTGATAAATGAGGCCCAATATGTTTTAAGTTTTTTGGTCATCTTTTTTTGTCATCTTTAAAATTAATCCAGAATATGCCAGTGCCACTTAAATGCACTCTATTTCTTTCTTTAAAGAAGCAGCTACCAGTTAAATTATGCCACCAAAGTCTGCCAATAAAAATGTTTATTTTAAGAGGAGTTGAATTGGTTGTTCATTAAACTGACTTATTATTTTCTCTGTCAGGTATAACTGTTAAATTAAGCTCAAGTAAATTAATTAAATTCAATTATTTTTTTATCTGAATACTCGATTAAGTGCAATGAAGGATATTCTGCCAATTCATGGTAACCTGATTAAGATGCTGGACATCATACCCAGCTTATACACAGGTACACAGAGCTGTGTGTGCAGTAGTGGTAGAGACATTGACTTCTTCCAAGTGACTTCTGATGTTCATCAGGAATGTGTTCTGACTCTTACACTGTTCAGTTGTTGCATGAGTGTGGTAGGTTCACTGATCTCGTCTTTGTGGGTAATTCTGTGGCCATTGCAGCACTTGAGAAGCTGTGTGAGCAGTCAAGGTGACTGGGTTTGTATCTACTGTCCTGGAACAAGTACAAAATCTAAGCTTTCAATTCGGTACTTTAATGTTTCCCATAATCCCCCTGCGCTTCCCAGAATGCACTGCGGCGCCAGCAGAGTTCCTGTGTTTTACAGCGCATGTAAACAATGGTTAGCCAGGACGTGGATGGCATTGATCCAGCAAGTTCATGGGTGATTGCGATGATGACACGTTCGCCCAAGTTGAGAGGGTTATCTAGAGGAGGTGTAGCACCTGTGATGAAATTCTGCTGTGCCCCAATGTTGTCTTATTGTCCATACTTCATGAGGTGTGTTTACAATGTGCCCTGAACTGGAACTCTGCTGAAAACGATCTCTCACGTGAATCATGGACCGCCAGACGGTGCAAGAGTAACAACTGTGAAAAAAACGAATGAGTTTGTGAATTCAGCAATCAGATGTGTATCTGTTTATCATAAAAGAGATCAACTAGTTGAAAGAGTTCACTTATTGCTACAGTGATGTTCATATCTCTGGGGCATCAACAGACATGTGGGAAGAAGTTATGCAGTCATGAGGACCCTGGAAAGAAGTATTTGGAGATGCTGACTTCTTGCAAGAGAATGGACTAAATCTCATCTCCAGTCTTCAGGTATGGTTGTGAGACTTGGAGGACCAAAGAAGATAACTGTATCTCTTTGGAAAATACACTCTGGAAAATCCTTTGGTATAGCTGTAAGGACCTCATGTCAAATGACCAGTAACTCAGTGAGACTGATGAGGCATACTACTGCCATTGTGAGGGAACATCAGCTACAACAGTATGGTCACAGAGTGCATTTCCCTTTGCCCAATCCAGTATGCTGATGCCTGAGAGTTGAGGATCCCAGAAACTGGAAAAAGCCAAAGGGGCGTACATGTATCACCTGGCTGTGGCAGATAGATGGCTACTTTTGGGAAGTAGGAATTTACCAGTTGTCTGTCTGTGTCTGCCTGAGTGACTGCAAACCTGGGCATAGGGTGGTTCTGTGGTCTGGTGGAAATGACAATGTGTAAGGGCCCCTTCACACATAGTGCGAATTTGGTCGATTTGCACATAAAGTGCGCATGAAGCAGGAATCATATGCAAAATGTGTAAAATCGTAGCTGCCGTCATACACCTGTTGCTACAACTATTTGCGCAAGCCAGCGGCTGAAAGAGTGTGCGCTGTGCGAGCCCATCGAACCCTCTCGCGGCAGGTGTCGGACAAAATCCAGGTGACATGCACGAACATCTAACACCGGTCGCATGGCACTTAGAAAATATGTGGCCATTCGCACTATCATCATGAAAACAGTCTGCAGACAATCACTGTCGAGGTGGATGTGAAATCTGTCTAAGTTCCACACGACTGTGCCTTTGCAAACAGACACAGTGACACGTTGGTGTTTGGGCTGAACTGACAGGAGGTGTGGCCGCCGGCAGGAGCAGCTGTGGAGAGCTGTGGTTATGGATGTCACGGCTTGGGGCGTCCAGAATGTCACGGCTGGGGATGGCTAACCTGTGCGATGTGTAAAGACATCGTGCAGCTGCTGGCACCGTTTTCACACGTGCTCGAACCGTCACACCGGGATCATGCACACTTGCCCTTCAGCGCAATGTTTCGTGGTTCGCTCATACGAGCTGTTATGATGTGAGTCGCCCTGAGTTGTACATATTCGCACTATGTGTGAAGGGGCACTAACATCAGTGCATGCTCCAAGACCTGCCCTGTGCACACTGTTCACTTGGCTTGAATGCAAATAGCCCCAAAACTAACCTGAAAATGTACACTATTGGCTCAAACTCATAACATTTCAACTCTCATGTTCTCTGTGGCCTGGTGGACCACTGGACCTGTCTACTGAAAGGAGACTATTGAATTAATAGCACAAACACTGAAATAAATAAATAAAAAACCTTAAAGTAAAACACAAGACAATACCAAAAACTCTCTGTAACTCATTTACTATCCAAATGAGCTCAATGAAATTCTAAGGACACCGTTCAAACAAGTCAGGTCTACTCACCAAAGTGATTTATTTGAAATGTTGAGAAAAGCAAAATTGCTGTGGTCTGGATACAGTGCCCACGACCCGATCCCAGATAAGCAGTTCACATTGAGTGAGTGAGTGTGTGAGCGAGTGAGTGGATACACTGCACAAGGTTTTGACATCATGACAGCTGGCAAAGAGTGGAGTAGAGTGAGATTTCAAACATGGGTGCAGAATCCTGGTTTTATTTGCAATGCACATAAGTTGCTTGGCAATGACCACCACAGTGCACCCAAACATCCACACATGCATGCACACTCAAAGTTTGTCTTGACTTTGGCAGTTTTCTGTCAAAATGGTCAGAAGATTTCAAGATAATAATACTTGCAGTCCCAAATTCACTTTGTCCATTAAGTTCAGTAAATGGAAAGCGATTACTTTAAATGTTATATATAGTGAAGAAGTGTTGCTGCAGTACCAAGAACTTAAACCAAAAGATGAGAAAGCAAAAGAACTCTAATCTTGAATAAAGTACCATGCAGTCTTTTCAGAACGTCTCCAGAAAAAAATGTTCGGGGATTCAAATACAGATATATTTTAACCTGTTATGGTCATGATAGACTCTTAGAAACAGCTCCACATCTGTTTCTAATAATTAATAACTACTTTGCCATATTTAGTAATAACATTTTTATTAGCACTATTTTACAGCTACTTAATAAGTTCCATTTACTTCACTGTGGCATTAAAAGGAAAGGACTGGTTGTATCTTAACCCTGCAGCCATACACATCAAACGTGTATTGTGAAGCACTGGATCAATCATTTGAATCGTTTTGTAATTCAAATGGTGACCAATTAAAAAAAAAACAACAAAAAACAAAAAAACAAGCATCAATACCTCATGTTAATTGATGATGCTACTCGATCTTCTTTGATGTATTGAATTTAGACTGACAGTTTTACCTCATAAACAAACATTTGTCTTGAAGGCTGTGAAATCTGCCAGAACAGCTTGTACATAAATCTGCATCTATCACAAGACTGGACAATAAATTATTTATTTCATTCGAATTTAAAATCCACCACTTTCTCTTAATCCCTCAAATGTCCTTGAATAGCCAAAGCTTCCTGCACAATAAGCAACTCAAAATAAGTTAAAAGCAGCCAAAACATACACAAAAGAGCAAGTTATATTGTGAATAATATGTTCCCTGTGGCAAACGCAGGGAATAGAGCCCAACGTTCCTTTGACCAAGAGATGAGATAGACTGAAGAAGAGACAAAAGATACAAGATGATAGGCATATCTGGGTAAATCAAGAGGAAAAAAGGAGAAAACCTTGGGAACAGCATTGGAGCGAGGCAGAGAGACAGAATTAGATAGCAAGAAAGAGTATAAGAAAACAACTCCAAAGATGGCTTCGAAAAAGAAAGTATGGCTTTTGAACATGTTTGCAGCAGCTCTGTTATGTTTTTGTGTAGCGTGCCAGCTTGTAATCATCCTAATGAGCCATGTTGTGAAATGGTATGAGATAGAGCTACAGCAAATGATTATTTTCATTACTGTTTTCACAATTGATTATTTGATTGTGATTAGGGCTGCAGCTATCGATTATTTTAGTAATTGAGTATTCTATCAATTATTCTGGTGATTAACTGAGTAATCGGATAAAAAGAACTTTTGCGTTTTTAAACATCAATAGTCCAGGGCTCTCCCAACTAAGCAATGGCACAATGTCACTGCGCCAAAGTCTTGAAATTTTGCTGAAATGGTGATGGGATGTGGCTTTCCGTTTTGTTTTGTTTTTTTGTTTTTTTTGTTTAAACCATTTTTAAGTTTTTTTTTTAAGGTTGGCGAACTGGGTCCCTGCGTGTTTTTTTTTTTAATCCCTCTTTCTGTTGTGAAAGTGTAGGTACACGGACCCACAACAGGGGGCGCAATGAACGGACAATGGAGAAAGGTGAATAACAAGTTTTACTGTTGTGAAAAGAGCACAACCAATACAACAATTAATAATTTGGAGTTGAAGCCGAAATCTGCTGGTGTCGTGTGGGCAGGCTCGAAGGTAGGAGGCGTCCGTCCTAGTCGAACCGGAACCACCCAGATTTCCTCTGCCACCGAACCCCAGAAGTACTGGAACCGCCAAGTCCCGAATTCCCAGGTGGCCACTGCCTCCGCTCGTCGGATCCGGTACTGCTGGCGGGAAAGAGCACAAACACACAGGTATGGGTGCGACAGCACCCAGTAGACAGAGAGGGGAGAAGCCGCCTCCACCTCTTGTTACAATGAAGCAGGAAAGGTGAGTACTTATCCAAGCAAGTAGCTTTCTGTAGTCAGCTGTCCTGAAAAGGTTTACCAAGGTTTATCAGAGTCTTCAATATGAGCTTGCAGAGAAGGTTACCTTAATCTCAAGGCGATATCTCGGCACTGAGGTGGAGACGCTGTCCTGCTGATATACCTCCGTCCTGAGTGCAGTCAGCTGTGTCCAGTAATGGGTGACAGCTGTCACCCTGGCAGCCTTCGTCGGCGGCAGCGCCCTCTGGTGCCTGGAGCCCGCACTCCAGGCAGGGCGCCCTCTGGTGGTGGTGGGCCAGCAGTACCTCCTCTTCAGCGGCCCACACAACAGGACCCCCCCCTCAACGGGCGCCTCCTGGCGCACGACCGGGCTTGTCCGGATGGCGTCGGTAGAAGTCGGCCAGGAGGGCCGGGTCCAGGATGAAGCCCTTCTTCACCCAGGAGCGCTCCTCGGGGCCGTACCCCTCCCAGTCCACCAGGTACTGAAAACCCCGGCCCATTCGACGGACATCGAGGAGCCGGCGCACGGTCCAAGCCGGTTCCCCGTCGATGATCCGGGCAGGAGGTGGTGCCGGACCCGGGGTGCAGAGGGGTGAGGTGTGATGGGGTTTTATCCGGGAGACGTGAAACACTGGGTGAATCCGCAGTGAGGCCGGAAGCTGAAGCCTCACTGCGGCGGGATTGATGACTTTGAGGACCTTGAAGGGACCGATGTATCGTTCTTGGAGCTTGGGGGAGTCCACTTGAAGGGGAATGTCCTTGGTGGACAACCACACTTCCTGCCCAGGACGATACGTGGGAGCCGGGGCCCGCCGCCGGTCTGCATGTTTCTTCGCCCTCGTCCGGGCCTTCAACAAAGCAGAGCGGGCAGCACGCCACACCCGACGGCACTTCCGTAGGTGGGCCTGGACCGAGGGCACACCGACCTCTCCCTCGACCACCGGAAACAAGGGGGGCTGATACCCCAAGCACACCTCAAACGGGGAGAGGCCGGTGGCTGATGACACTTGGCTGTTGTGGGCGTACTCGATCCAGGCCAGGTGGGTACTCCAGGCCGTCGGGTGCGCGGCTGTCACACAGCGTAGTGTCTGCTCCAATTCTTGGTTGGCCCGCTCTGCTTGCCCGTTGGTCTGGGGGTGGTACCCGGACGAAAGGCTGACCGAGGCCCCCAGTTCCCGGCAGAAGCTCCTCCAGACATGTGAGGTGAGCTGGGGACCGCGATCGGAGACGATGTCTGATGGTATGCCATGCAGACGGACGACGTGGTGGACCAGGAGGTCCGCTGTCTCCTGGGCCGTAGGGAGCTTCGGGAGGGCCACGAAGTGGGCCGCCTTGGAGAAACGGTCCACTATCGTGAAGACGACGGTGTTTCCCTGGGACGGCGGGAGACCCGTGACGAAGTCCAGGCCGATGTGGGACCAGGGGCGATGAGGCACGGGCAGTGGCTGTAGCTGCCCTGAGGTCTTCTGGTGATTGGCCTTGCCCCTGGCGCAGGTGGTACAAGCCTGGACGTAGTCCCGGACGTCGGTCTCCAGGGATGCCCACCAGAAGCGTTGCCGGACGACTGCCACGGTCCTTCGCACCCCTGGGTGACAGGAGAGCTTGGAACCGTGACAGAAGTCTAGGACTGCGGCCCTGGCCTCTGGTGGGACGTATAGTTTGTTCTTTGGTCCGTTTCCGGGGTCCGGGACACGGGTCAGGGCCTCCCGGACGGTCTTCTCCACGTCCCAGGTGAGGGCGGCCACGATAGCGGACTCCGGGATGATGGGATCCGGGGGATCCGACGGTTCCGTTTTGACCTCATCTTCGTGCACCCGGGACAATGCATCCGATCTCTGGTTCTTGGTCCCGGGGCGGTAGGTAATCCGGAAGTCAAAACGGCCAAAGAACAATGACCAGCGGGCTTGCCTGGGGTTCAGACGCTTAGCGGTCCTGATGTACTCCAGGTTCCGATGGTCAGTGAAAACCGTGAATGGCACGGCTGTTCCCTCCAACAGATGTCTCCACTCTTCGAGGGCCTCTTTCACAGCAAGGAGTTCCCGATTGCCGACGTCATAGTTCCGTTCAGCGGGGGTCAACCTGCGGGAAAAATAGGCACACGGGTGAAGGACCTTATCGGTCTTCCCGCTCTGGGAGAGCACCGCTCCTATCCCTGAGTCCGAGGCATCCACTTCAACCACTAACTGGCGGCTAGGATCGGGCTGCACCAAAACTGGTGCAGACGAGAAGCGCCGTTTCAACTCCTTGAACGCGGCCTCGCACCGGTCCGACCAGGTGAAGGGAACTTTTGGAGAGGTCAGGGCTGTCAGGGGGCTAACTACCTGACTGTAGCCCTTGATGAACCTCCTGTAGAAATTAGCAAAGCCGAGGAAACTGTTGCAGCTTCCTACGGCTTGTGGGTTGGGGCCAGTCTCTCACCGCCGCAACCTTGGCCGGGTCCGGGGCGACGGAGTTAGAGGAGATGATAAACCCCAGGAAGGACAAAGAAGTGCGGTGGAACTCACACTTCTCGCCCTTCACAAACAGACGGTTCTCCAACAACCGCTGTAGGACCTGACGTACATGCTTGACATGGGTCTCAGGATCCGGAGAAAAGATGAGTATATCGTCTAGATATACGAAGACGAACCGGTGCAGGAAGTCCCGCAAGACATCGTTTACCAACGCTTGGAAGGTCGCGGGAGCATTAGTGAGACCGAACGGCATGACCAGGTACTCAAAATGACCTAAGGGGGTGTTAAATGCCGTCTTCCATTCGTCTCCCTTCCGAATCCGAACCAAATGGTACGCGTTCCTAAGATCCAGCTTGGTGAAGATTCTGGCTCCATGCAAGGGGGTGAACACTGAATCCAACAAGGGCAACGGGTATCGGTTGCGAACCGTGATCTCATTCAACCCCCTGTAATCAATGCATGGACGAAGTCCGCCATCTTTTTTACCCACAAAAAAGAAACCAGCGCCCATCGGTGAGGTGGAATTCCGGATCAACCCGGCGGCTAATGAGTCCCGGATGTAGGTCTCCATTGACTCACGCTCCGGCCGTGAGAGGTTGTACAGCCTACTGGACGGGAACTCACTGCCTGGAACCAAATCAATGGCACAATCGTACGGGCGGTGGGGAGGAAGCGTGAGAGCCAGATCCTTGCTGAACACGTCCGCAAGGTCATGGTACTCCGCTGGCACCGCCTTCAGATTGGGCGGGACTCGGACCTCCTCCTTAGCTTGGGAGCCGGGAGGAACCGAGGAACCGAGACACTCCCGATGGCAGGTTTCGCTCCACTGAACCACCACCCCGGACGGCCAATCAATCCGGGGATTGTGCTTAAGCATCCATGGAAATCCTAAAACCACACGGGAGGTGGCCTGAGTCACGAAGAACTCGATCACCTCCCGGTGGTTGCCTGACACCACCAGAGTTACTGGAGGAGTCTTGTGTGTGATTGGTGGGAGTAGGGAGCCATCTAGTGCTCGAACCTGCACAGGCGAGGTAAGAGCCACCAGAGGGAGCCCTATCTCCCTGGCCCATCTACTGTCTAGCAGATTCCCCTCAGAGCCCGTGTCCACCAGTGCTGGGGCCTTCAGGGTTGAATCCTCAAACAGGATCGTGACTGGGAGTCGTGTAGCAATGTGGGTATGTCCCACGTGAATGTTTTGGCCCACCCCTGGCCCAGTCTCTAAGGGCGGGCGTTTGGCGTTTGACCGCTCGGGGCAGTCTCTCACATGGTGCTCTATTGAACCACAAACAAGACACGCTCCGTGGGTCCATCTCCTTTGTGCATCTGGTGCCCTAAATGTTGCCCTACTCGTGTCCCTAGCTGCGTCAGTAGGGGGAGCTGTGACCCCACGGAGCGCAGGAACAGAGGAGCGTGGGGAGGGCGGAGCTCGATCGGACCCGGAAGGGAGAGGGACGACGCGTGCCTGACCACGCCCTTCGCCTCGTTCCCGGCGGCGTTCTTCTAACCGGTTGTCAAGCCGTATGACCAGATCAATGAGCCCATCTAAATCCCGCGGTTCGTCTTTAGCCACCAGGTGCTCTTTTAGGACCAGAGACAATCCATTTACAAAGGCAGCGCGGAGGGCAGTGCTATTCCAGCCGGATCTCGCTGCCGCGATGCGGAAGGCGACTGCATAGGCAGCTGCGCTCCGACGTCCCTGTCGTATGGACAGTAATGCGGTTGAAGCGGACTCTCCTCTGTTGGGATGATCGAACACCGTTCTGAGCTCCCGTACAAACCCGGCGTATGACTGAAGGAGCCGTGAGTTCTGCTCCCAGAGCGCTGTAGCCCAAGCGCGTGCCTCCCCGCGAAGCAGATTTATCACATAAGCTACCCTGCTAGCATCAGCTGCGTACATCACGGGACGCTGAGCGAAGACGAGCGAACATTGCATAAGGAAGTCCGCGCACGTCTCCACACAGCCGTCGTACGGTTCTGGAGGGCTTATGTATGCTTCTGGGGACGGAGAAAGGGACCGTTGAACGACCAGTGGAACGTTACTTTCACGCGCAGGGTCCTCGGGAGGGAGAGCCGCAGCGGCGCCCGGAGGGCGCGCCTCCACTTGTGCGGCGAGAGCCTCTACCCTGCGGTTTAGGAGAACGTGTTGCTCGGTCATTAAATCGATCCGAGAGGTGAAAGCGGTGAGGATCCGCTGCAACTCACCGATTACCCCTCCCGAAGCCTCCGCCGCGCCTTGGTCTTCCATTGGCCGTTCAACAGCCGGTTGACGCCCCTCGGGGTCCATGACGCTGGCCGAGATATCCTGTTGTGAAAGTGTAGGTACACGGACCCACAACAGGGGGCGCAATGAACGGACAATGGAGAAAGGTGAATAACAAGTTTTACTGTTGTGAAAAGAGCACAACCAATACAACAATTAATAATTTGGAGTTGAAGCCGAAATCTGCTGGTGTCGTGTGGGCAGGCTCGAAGGTAGGAGGCGTCCGTCCTAGTCGAACCGGAACCACCCAGATTTCCTCTGCCACCGAACCCCAGAAGTACTGGAACCGCCAAGTCCCGAATTCCCAGGTGGCCACTGCCTCCGCTCGTCGGATCCGGTACTGCTGGCGGGAAAGAGCACAAACACACAGGTATGGGTGCGACAGCACCCAGTAGACAGAGAGGGGAGAAGCCGCCTCCACCTCTTGTTACAATGAAGCAGGAAAGGTGAGTACTTATCCAAGCAAGTAGCTTTCTGTAGTCAGCTGTCCTGAAAAGGTTTACCAAGGTTTATCAGAGTCTTCAATATGAGCTTGCAGAGAAGGTTACCTTAATCTCAAGGCGATATCTCGGCACTGAGGTGGAGACGCTGTCCTGCTGATATACCTCCGTCCTGAGTGCAGTCAGCTGTGTCCAGTAATGGGTGACAGCTGTCACCCTGGCAGCCTTCGTCGGCGGCAGCGCCCTCTGGTGCCTGGAGCCCGCACTCCAGGCAGGGCGCCCTCTGGTGGTGGTGGGCCAGCAGTACCTCCTCTTCAGCGGCCCACACAACACTTTCTCTGCGATTCAGCAGATGCATTTCAGCTGGAGGTTGAACATGCAAGCATCGCAGTTTTTTTTTTTAGTTTTTTTTTATTTTATTTAAGTTACAGTGTTTGTGAAGCACTGTGTGTTGCCCCCCCAAAAAAACAAAAATTAAAAAGCAAAATACTCAGTGCGAGTCTGAGGGAAATACAGAAGAAAGAGTGGACTTTTGCTGAGAGGATCTTCTTTCAGAAACCCTTTGTCAGTGTGGCCGGGGACGGAGCTGTGACTCATCCAGTGTGAGGGGGTGTGCTGAGCCCCTCACACTCGGCAAAGAGAGACAGCACCTGAACCCCGGGCAAATTGTCACTCCCCATGTAGAGCGGACCGTGTGTTTTCTTAAAAATACACAAACACACTGCTTCGCTTTAAATCCGCAGTCAGTCTATTTCAGATGATCAGCGTGGACAGTCGTTCTCTTAAAAGGCTTTACTTGAATCTGTGTGTCACGTTGGAAAGATGTAGCCTTTCGCACTAAATTGAATGGCATTTACACGGCATATGCACATGCTCTAGTCTTCTTTTGTATTTTTTCTGGGGATGTTACAGCGCCACACACAGGCCTGGCATATGTACTACAATGTTAAATGGAACTTTAAGGCACAGAATTTGCCTCAAACATTTTTTTGTAATTGAATTATTCGAGTTAATCAACTAATCCTTTCAGCCCTAACTGATTGGAGATTACAAAATGTTAGAAAACAGTCACTGGCATTTCTCAGAACACAAAATAACAGTTGTTGTGGCAGGCTAGCACTTGTCTTATTATTGTATTTTCTGGAGTATAAGTTGCTTTTTTTTTTTAACTAGTTGAGAGGTCCTGCAACTTATTTTTTGGCCAAAATAAAATGTCTGAGGAATGGGAAGAGGAGGAGAGCAAATGAGAAGAACAGCAAAAGCAACGGCATAAAGTTTTAACACTGGACGAACTGGACAAGATTGAAGATGGGAAAGAAGAAGAGAACACGAAAAAAAGTTAACTTAAATAAATATTTGTGTGTTAGCTCACTGTGTGGGACCATGGTATAAGAGGATTAAACAACGAGAAGCCGTGCATTATACGGTTTGAATGCACGACGCGGAGTCTAAAACACCACTCTGCTTCACATCATGGTGTTTTAGACTCCGCGTCATGCATTCAAACCGTATAATGCACGGCTTCTCGTTGTTAATCCTTAAATATATAGTACTTTCCCAGATATCAAATCACGAAACAAAATAAACTCCAGCAATAAAAGAATAAATGCCAATAATAAAAGGGACATTACAACAATGTACAAAGTCCCAAATTAAAGTGCTGATAACACAGAAAATAGGTGCGACTCCTGTTTTTTTTTCCCCTCTTCGAGAGGCATTTTTTTGACCAGCCCAATTTAAACATAGTACTTGAAGTCTTTGTACCACATTTGTCTGACATTGGTGTGTGGGAGTCAACTGTCCCCAAGCTTGAGTAGTTTTCGGTTCAGTAACTTCTCCAAGAGCACACCAACACAGAGTACGTAGTATCAGGGATCAGGGATGCGATGTATCGACTACGCTGAGCTTATGCAGCCCTATGTGGCAATACGCTGAGGGATGCAAAGGGGTCCGCGAAATGGACACAAATAACTCAACATCTTTAATTTTTTCTCGGACATTTGGCGTAGAGCACTGGAAACAGTGTTCTAAGTCTATGAAACACTCTGCTACTGTATGCAAGTCTACCCAACACTGGACTATTGTACACCAAGCCTCTGCAATTGTACACTAGCTTACACCAGTCTGGCAAAAAATCCTTTAGTTTTTTATAATCAGTGGTATTGGACTATACTTGGTCTCAAGTGAAAAAAACTGGTATGAAAATGGATCAGTGCATCCAACTGTACTTAAAGTAAACACCTGATTGTCTCCGACAGCGATGACCTTTCATTATCAAACGCTTCAGCATGCAGAGCTGCCAAAACCAGCCCATCAACATGAACACTCTCCCTCTGTCAGCTGAGTTCAGCGCAGTCCCCAGACAGCAGCTCAACATTTGGCATTCAGCACTGTACGAGCTAAATGACGTGTAGTGACACTTGAATATGCTCCTGACAAATATGTGCATTTCATCACAAACTGACAGAACAGGCGTTCAATACTCCTAAGCATACACAGATATTTTTTAAAAGAACAAATAAAAAAGACAATGACAAATGCATGTTTTTGCCCATTAGAATTATCCAATGAAATTATCATTTCCAGAATTGTTTATCCACTGATAAACCAGGGGGAAAAAAACAGTTATTACATCAATAAATCTGATAGTTATTTAATGTTAACTAATGAATCTTTTCAATTTATTTAAGTTTTATTTACAACCCTTCATATTTGTCCATAGGAAATCCTGTACAGATATATATATAGCTGGAGTTTTAAATAATCAAGAGTCAGGCAACAACATTAAGGTAAAAAAAAAAAAAACTGTCTTATAAGAGAAGACAAATTGCAATTGTCATTTATTAAGTTGGTCTAAAAATGTCAGCAAAACAACAGTTTTATTTCCCATAGATGGTGTTCTGTTCAAATAACTTTTTATTTGTTCGGCAATTCCAAACCTAAAATATTCACTGAAAAAATAATATGAAGAGAGAAACGGAAAAGTCTCATATTTTTAGATTTTACAGCCTGTCATTGTTTGACAGTTTTCCTCGATAAATGAGTTTCTAAGGATTAATTAATCACCAGAGTAGCTTTGACAACGTTTGTTCAGGGGAAAGACTAATTCATTCAAGGTTTCAAGGTTTCTGCTCAAGTAATCTCAGCAAATTTACACTGCTTTAAGAATATGCCTGATAGTGAAAAGTTAAACACACATACACACACAATTCAGGTATTAACCCCAAAAAATGAGCTGATTAAATGTTGTTTCTACAGAGAAAAAAAAATTATATAAATTATTAATAATTATATTAATTATAATAAAAAATAATTAATAAATTAATAATTATATAAAATCTAAATAATAAAAGCCACCACTTAAACTGTGTGTGGAATAAGATTTTTTTTGTTTGTTTTGTTTTGTTTTTCCTGGGGGGTGGGGGTGGGGTGGTGGGAATTTCACTTTTAAATCATTTTTATAACAGCAAGGTTCCTGCACAGTAAAGTAGCAATAACATTCAGAATATTTTTCCTAATTTCAGAAATGGATAAAATAAATCCCAACAAGAAAAGCAAATTATATATATATATATATAATTTCTTGGTGGACTGCAGATTAATTGTGCAGTACAATTAATCTGACCAGAGGTCAGTGTTTTCTACGCACTAAAAAGCTGAACAGCCTAACTTTAAAGCTGCCTACCTCACACATGATGCGCGATGGAAACTGCTCCTTTCGAGACAGAAAGAGAGAAGGAAAGCAAATGAAGAAAACCCCCACACGGGTTACTGTTTCTTGTCCTCCTCGCCAGCACTTGTCGGAGCTCCGAGACGAAACCCGAATCTCGAAGCAGACAGCTGGTGCGCGCGCGCGGAGGGGAGGGGCTTCGGACACCTACCAGCTGTATGTGTCGCGCGCTCCTCTTCATCTTCAAAGTGCGTCGGCTTCGGCGTGAAGTTAGAAGAAAAGGAATCCTGCTCCTCACGGCGGAGTCCTGTTCAGCTGGCTCCTGCTCCGGGCACGAGCCAGACTCAAGTTTGAACGGTCGACGGGGAAGTGAGTGAGTGAGTGAGTGAAAGAGAGAGACACACCGAGCTCCAGTGAGAGAGGAGCCAAACAATCACAGGAAAGCGGCTCCTCCCACCAACAGCACGAGGAGAAAGAGCCGGAACTTCTATTTTGACAATATCTCAAAATTCACACAACTCACTGACTGCAGCCTTCACATGTGAAATTTGTAATTTTAGGTGCCAGTGTTTAGCAGATGGCACCACAGCAGATGATAACTTCAAGATTTACTCTTTCAGAATCAGAGACACAATTTCTCGCAGTAGTTCTTGTCTCAGGAACTTGCCGTTTGTGAATAAATGTGTGAAAAGCAGTCTATCAAACCTTTCTGAAGCAATGCATGTGTGTGGAATTTATGCTGTGTGACAAAAAGACAAAAATAAATAAGCAGAATAAAAAAGACAAAGGTTATGGCGTAATAAGGAGTTAAGTTAGAGTCAATTAAATTCATGGAGCTTCAGTGACTTGACATCCAAAAATCTGCTAAGCAGGGGTGAAACGAAGTCACCAAGTCATCCCACATCTGTCTGCTGGTACCTTTTTTAATTCTGTTTTTTTTTTTTTTTTTTAAATAATGTTTATGAGTTCAATGGTAGGAATATTTAATGGGTTGAAAGCTGGAACATACCATTCAGCTCGGCTTCACCTCATTGAATGGTATGTTCCAGCTTTCACTGAATTAAATATTCTCGTTCCATTGAAAGATTGTGAAGTCATTATTTGTCTTATATAATGGCTAAAATAGATAGAAAAATGTACAAAAAATTGAATTTTAGTGATTTTTTTAATCATTAAAATAAGTCATAAAATGAGCAATAAAATTCACTAATTCACTAAAAATCAATTTTTGCACATTTTTCCAAACTGAGTGCTGTAGTATAACCAGCAGGAGACCATTGATGTGTGCAGTGATTTTGATGACACCACACCTGAATTTATTCAATATCTTTCTGGTGTTTCTGTGTAGGCTCTCAGTTGTCCAGGTGGTTTCCATAGTAGGAGGGGTCTGGTTAGGTTTAAAACTCCAGCTTTTGTTGGCTTCTGTTTTATTCTTCTCTACAAGAGTCAGACAGAAGTCAGACTTCCAGAGCAAGAATTTTAGCTGAGGAAGCTTCTGCGATTTGAAGCGAAATGTCTTCGCGTCAAGCAACCCAGTCCAGTCGAAGATTCAAGCTTCTCTGCTGTCTTTCTGGTGTCTTGTATTTGCACTTTGTAGACGGTCCCTACACTTCCGTTTCACAGCCGTCTACGTGTTCAGATCAATATTATTTTTTCCAGCTCAGAGGACGGTTCATATGGATAAAAATAAGGTGGTAACTCATTGTCTACCTTCCTGAGGTTAAAAAGTACTTTGTGTAGACTTTGTGTACTTCCAAAACAACAACAAAAAAAAAAACAAAAAAAAGACTGTGTACTTCCTCATTCCAGCTAAAAATCACATCAAAAATTTCTCCAGCTTTTCATAGTAACTTCATCCTCTTAACAGGTCTTCATGCCTCCAGTGGATTTGTGTTGTGTGTGTGTGTGTTGGAAGAATTAGCACTGTCAATTAGCTCGTTCACATTGTCGTCCATCAGCCAAACAAACGCTGCCGTGTTTAGCTAAAGGCCACCCCCAGTAGTGTGTGTGTGGGCAGGGTTCACAGTGTGCAATGGTACAATACGTATGGAACCAAATTGCACGGTAAATGGAATGAATAATCCATGTCACGTGACATACAAAGCACTAATCAAATGACAAGGACCCAGTCAGCCATTATATAAAATAGAATAAATTCCTGTCAGTAGAGGGGTGGTGGCCCAGCTGTTAAGTGCAGATGTATCCATGTTCAAACCCCATCCCATATAATGTGTTGTGTCAGGAAAGGCATCCGGCTTAAAACTTGTACCAAATGAACATGCAGATCCACCTTGGATCTGCTGTGGTGACCCAAAAAGTAGCTAAAGGGACTTACTTTTAGAATTCTAACATATGTAAAATAAACAGTGTCAGCATCACGACCCTGAACAATCCCCAAACGGTAGAAATATTGTTATGTGTCGGACGCAGCTCGGAGAACCGACCAGCGTTTGAAGGACCCAGTATGAAATAAGCAGAGCACGGTACAAAGGCTAACTGAATTTAATACATAACAGTGATGTGATACAAAAACAACAAAAGAGTGTGCGGTCTGGCGTGGTGGTGATACGGTGCGCTCCCAGCAGCGCTAACGGTCCGGAGCCAGAAGCCGTTCGGACCCAAGGACCCCGCCGACACCCCCCAGGTGGCCGCAACAAACCAAGTCTGTGAAAGAAGGAACCATTATGTGAGTCCACACTCTACATACAGAGAGACCGCTCAAAGGTGTACATAAACAGCAAACACTTCCTGGCTTAATTACTAATCAGCTTCCCAACCTGCAGGCATGGAACATCCAGTTCACAAAACTCCACTGCAGTGGAAGCCGATACATGACTAACGTACAGCTCAATATAATAAGGTGTGAGGGACACCACATTTACTGACTGTATAAACGTTAGTCACAAAATCTAACGTACCTCAGGAAGTGTGCTGACGAGCGTGAGACCTCACCCCCTCCTCTTTCACAGACCGTGCATCAAACCTGGACGTTCTCTGCATCCACTGATGATGAGATGGCTCCCGAGACGACGATCTCACCCGTCTGGTCACAAGGTCGAGTCTCTGGCAAATACACACTGTACACTCCAGTCTTAAATGCCACCATGTTCCAATCCATATAGATGCACCACAGCTGAGTCCTGACGAGCCGCAGGTGATCAGGGTGAGGTCCTGATAACCTCAGCAACACAGCCACTCAGTCCCAAATGCAAGCCACCTGGAAGGAAAAACAAAAGACAGAAACAAAAAGGCAGCCAGGCCCCCCAGCCATACAACAAATATAACAATAGAAGGTCCAGTAAAACCACATAAGACCAAATAAAATAGGGCTGCAGCTATTGAATATTTTTGGAATAGAGTATTCTATCGATTATTTTATTGATGAATCGAGTAGTCAGACAAAAAAATACTTCTGTGTTGTTAAACAACATCAATTGTCCAGTGCTCTTCCTAGGGAGTGGCACAATGTCAATGTGCCATCATGAAGATTGTCAAATTTAGGGTGTTTGCTCTCTGTTTTACCTGGTAATTAGTTGTTTTTTTCATGTTGTTACACATTTTGGAGCTTTCCCAGTCCATAAAAGCCGGTGGTCAGTGAAATCCTCAGTCAGCTGCACATGAACCTGAACGCAGCCTGTGAAAAATGGCTGTAGAGTGCAGTTTTTCAACAAAAGCCACATTGGTAACTCCGCTGTGCACCCTGTTGACGAAAACTCTTACTGAATCTGAATAAAGGCATTTTTTGAAGAGTTAAACTTGATTCATTTAAAGTGCACATTCCTTTGCTTCATCTGCAAGGTGGGGAGCAGCCAGTGGACCAAAACACAGCATTGTGTGTTTTAAAAATACATGAGCACACTGTTTTGCTTTAAATACGCAATAAGTTGATTTTCAGATGATCAGTGTGGACCCTTTTTCTCTTAAAAGGCTTTATTTTATTCAGTGTGCCGCTTTGGAAATTGTAGCTTCTACTGCTACACCGATTAGCTCCTTACACTAGCTTGTTGCCCGTGGTCATCCACGGGCTCTAGATTGGGTAGTGTTTATAAAATAGTCTGACATTTTTCAAGGGTGGTAATAAATTGTGCAAAGTTTCTATAATGAGTTGGAATGGTGTATGAATTCAGAATGTTTTTAGGACCTTAGACCTCAACAGTTTTTAAGAAGAAGAACTCAACCCTCTTATTTCCTGTTAATTGTGTAATTTTTTTAATGTTAATTTACTGTCTTAATGTATTTATAAATTGCTTAGGTTCTTGTCATCATATACACACTATCATTATCATCATTATCATTGTTATTCTTATTTTGTTTTATTAGTACTTTTGTCATTTGATTTTTAAATGGACCACAATGGAAATAAGTGTTTTCACTTTATGTCATCCATGTATTTTTAAAGTAGTTCCAATTTTATTATGTACTTTCATTGAACTTACTAAATATAACCACGCACACACGCACACTTTTACTATATAGATGATTTACTGCCCCCTGCTGGAATGGCGTGCGAGTCCAGAATGTAATTATCATCCATTGTTCAGTGTTGTTAGCTAATATCTGTAGTTTCTCCAAAAATATTAGTCCAATGTTCTGTTTTGGCTGTGTTCATATCTGTTTTGGTTGTGTTTATCCTTGACCCAAAATACATAACCAAATGCCAAATATCAGATTTCTTGAGTTTGTCCATGATCAAAGTTATACACATGCACACATGCCTTTTTGTCTTTTCTGCAGTCTGCCGCAAGCAGGTGCTTCTGCTTTTATACACTGACATACAGAGATGTTGGCAGAAGATATCAAACGCACTACGCTTTTCATTCATGGTAAGTCAACATGACACTTAAATAAATTGACTAAACCAATTGAAATAAAAAAAAACAATAAATCAATAATACTAACAACACAGTTAAACTAAACATGCCTTGACTCTTGCATGAATTTGATAAGCGCAGGTATGCAATCTACTGTGCCAGAGAGTAAATTCATTGTGAACTGTGCACGGCTGCATGTAAGTGCGCAAATAAAATTTTGAAATGTTAAAAATCTCTGGCATGCATAAATTTTGTGAACTACACATTAACATTGCAAAAAAATTTCAAAAACACTGTCACTGCAAGTCATTGCATCAGTGCAACGGAAGACATCTGAACAATTATGACGAGGTGTTAAATTAATTAAAATGCAACTGTTTTACCAAGCCATTACCATATAAATAATTACCTTTGAGATGATTCCAAATGTATTCTCCACATCAAGAAGTGCACAAGCACAGCTGCATCTGTAGAGAATTCGTCTGTGATTCCGGAATGATTAGGGGTGGTTTCATCAGCCAAACTCTGACAGCAAATGATTAATCCACTACAAAATAATTATTTTATATAATGCAGCATCCAGCGGCACAAAGCACAGCATCTAGGGGAACACAGTGGGCCACATTGGCACGATGAATTATGCGGCAGTTAAATGCATGCAAGTGTCAAGGTGTCTTAACATGATACTCACTCGACTGAAAAGCCACCGAAAGCCGTCTGAATCTTCCGAATGGTTTCCAACACGGAGGTGTTTGTTGTGCGCCATGAGCGGCTCCGTCCTGACGCACGAATGCCTCCACACGTCTTTCATTACAAAATCTCCTGTAACAGTGGAATGTGCCGCAAAAGTGCTGATGTCCACATTTTCTGCGATTTCTCTGGTAGTCACACGACGTGCCGGATCAACACAGCGTTCACTTTGGAAATGATCTGGTCGTTTCAGCCTGTCGATGGCGCAGCGCGCCCTCCGCCGGTATCGGCCGTCTTTAATCCGGTTGTAATGATCCTTAATCTGTGTGACGCTGATAGAATCTTCACCGAAAGCCATCTGAATTTTCCGAATGGTTTCCACCTGGCTGTCTCACACAGTTTCTGAAAAACTTTTCATGGAGCAAAGCGGCAGTCGCTCAGCCATTTCCCTGACAATGAAAATTCGACGAGGGGGCTGGACCAGTGCTCACTCAAAGCCTGCCCACAGGCGAATGATGCAACCGACAGGCGTGAAAAAACTCACGCATGCGCACGAAGGTTCAAGCTTGGCTGATGCAAGCGCACATGATTCAAATCCATATAGTTTTTGAAAAAATAAAAAGGTCCGTTACTTTTCAGACAGACCTCGTATTAAATAAAAATATAAAAGCTAAAATGATGGATTGCATAAGACGTTGTCCCCTTTAGTATAACTCGTAAATTATCAGTTTAATTCCAGTTTTCAGACAAGTCAGGGGATGGATACATAAACATTTCCAAGTCACTGAATATGTCTTGGACTTTATTTACATCAATTATAAAGAAATACAAACAGTATGACACTCTATGGTAAGCCTGTGTGGAGTAAACAGTTCTCAAAAACCGAATGGCTGTGCAGGAAGGAGACGAGTGAGAATGCTTCAAAGACACCCCGAAAACCCGGAAGAAGTTATAGGCTTCTGTTGTTGTGATTGGAGAAATTGTGCACAGTGCAAGTTTTGCATTTTGCATCACCGCTCTTAGCTTCATGGTGGAGTGGAGCTGAGAAGGATTTGCTTTCACCAAGACAGAACAAATCTGGGCTTGCATCTCAGATGTACCTGTTGGCAAATTGCAGCTGAACCTTCAGGTCTTGTTAAGAAAGTCCTCCTCTATACCACTTCATTATGAAGCTGTATAACTGGTGATGTAAGGCTAGGTACTGTCCGAGGCCAGCCCAGCCTATAGGCAATAGAGACAATTGCTAAGGGCGCTACCATTCAGGAGGTGTGCCACAAATGAGGGAAAAAAAGTCAAATTTGACTATTCTTATTCTAAAACAAGATCAGAGATTTCTGATGTCCGTCAATCTGGATCCAGATTGAAAATTTAAGAAATCATCCAGAATCAGGACCTTGATCCCAATCCACTCCAACATTTAATGGAGTCTTCCATGGCCTAATATCTATCTGTGGTAGAAGTTTTGAAGAAATCTTTCAGAGCCTATGTAAAGTGAAACTTGATCCAGAATCTGGATCCAGATCACCTCCAAAATTTAATGGAGTCTTCCATGGCCTAAAATGTAGCTATGTTGAAAATGTCGTCAAAATCTGTGCAGTAGTTTTGACATAATCTTGCTAACAGTAATTCTTCAAAGTCTATATTAAGTGAAACTTGATCCAGAATCCAGAACATCAGTTTTATGCAGAAACAAGGCCGTTATAAGTAGAAATGAGGCGATATTCGGTGAATCACTGCTGACGCGCAGCAGCAGCATGTCAGACTCAGATGTGCTGCTGTGGCACTCTGATCAGTCCTCAGTCTTTTATTATGAAATAATGCTGAATTTATGTGGAAATTATTGTTGTACAAAAGCTTCAGATATCTGTCGCTGAGATAGATGACGACTAGAGTGCAGTTTGAAGCAGAAACGAGGTGATAATCGGAGAATCGCTGCTGACACTGAAATGACGCATGCGCAGTGAAGGCAGGGCAGACTAACTTTTAGGGGGGACCATTCGATTGGCAACACTGGGACTGGTACTGTACATATTTAAAAATAAGTAGCTTTAAAATACATAAAACACATTAGCACAGAGCGGAAGTATGTAGGCGAGTGAGTGAGTGACAGCAGCAGACAAAGTTCTCTTTTAGGTCATAGCATGGCCGAGTGGACGACTTCACCAGCTGAACAGCATCTGGAAAGAAACTGTTCATCAATCTGGTGGTTCTAGCCTGGGTGCTGCGCAGTCTCCTGCCTGAGGGGAGGGGTCAAACAGTTAATGTGCAGGATAGGTGGAGTCTCTCATGATGCAGGCTGACCTTTAACTTGGATCTGCTGATGTAAATGTCTGTGATGGATGATAAGCTGCAGCTGATGGCTCTCTGTGCAGACTTAACCACATGCTGCAGTGTCTGTTTCTGTGCTACTGTGCAGCCAGCATACCACACAGTGATTCCAGAGGTCAGACTGCTCTCCACCACACACCTGCAGAGAAAACCCAGAATTCCAGTGTTCAGCCCCACCCTCTTCAGTTTCCTCAGGAAGTCCAAGCCTTGATGAGCCTTTTCGATGATGCTCAAAGTGTTATTACACAAGATGAGGTTGTTGGAGATGTGTACTCTGAGGTACTTGAAGCAGGGAACCATCTCCACAGCTGCTACATCAATGTAAAGGGTGGGTCATGCCAATCCTGCAAAAGTCCAGAATTATCTCTTTGGTTTTGCTGATGTTGATAAGATTATTCTGTTTACACCACATTCTCAGCTCATCCACTACTTGGCACTTGACACTTGTTGTCGTCGGCAATTAGTCCCACCACCGCTGTATTGTCTGCAAACTTCACCACCAGGTTACTTTGCTGGTGAGCTGAACAGAGCAGGGGGCTGAGGACACAGCCTTGGGGAGAACCAGCATTTAATGGAAGAGGATGTGGTGTTATGACTTACATTTTAATTCTGATAGTCTGAGGTCTGTTTGTAAAAAGTCCAGAACCCAGTTGTACAGAGATGGAGTTAGTCCGAGTACTGCCAGTTTATTCACCAGCATTTATGGGATGATTGTATTGGTCTTTCAACACTTAAATGTTTTGTTAAAACAATGTTAACATTAACTCTATTTAAGACCCTCGTCAATGAAACCGTAACAATCATTGCATTGTGGGTCCTTGAAAGACCATATGGATGCCAAAAAATGTTTAAAACATGGGTGTTTCAAAGGTTTTGAAAGGTTTCAATGTAGTGCTTCGAATTTGCCATCACTAATTTCCACTGCAGCTGAAAAGTCAGGCCTCAATTTGTAAATTTTCAGTTTGGCATCAGCTGGCTCCTCACGTGAAAACTGGAGGGGCCAGTCAGAGTATCAAGGACCTATTAAGTGACATTTAAATAAAAGTCTGTTTTTTGATTCATTCAAAAACATCTAATTTACACTGAAAAGTAAATGATTACAATCAACAACAGTCTTATACAAACACCAAAATTTTATGAGAAAATGTTCCATTGTAGGTCTGATGAAGGCACTTGTTGGAATACTAAAATTGTTACTTTTTCTGTAGGAATGTTCCATTGTATGGATGCACAAGGCTGCAATAATGTCAGAAAATTGAATACTGATCCACATACTGAGCCACTGATAAAGATTGATTCACTTCCCTTATTTGTTTCATCAGTATTTTGACAAAGATGTATCTGTCTTTCACTGCCCTCTAGTTGGAAAGGGTCTTTGCACTTTTCCATGCTGAGCACAAAGTACATTTTAGTGTGACTGTGGCCATTATTGTTATTGATGAACTTTAAAGTCATGTAAAGGCTGCAAAGAATTTCATGCAAACTGGTGTAAAACTTGATTGTTTCATATGAAGTAGAAAAATAGAAAAGAAACCTGACATCAAATTCCAGTTTATTTTTTTTTACTCAACCTCTGCCACTCAAGATGCATGTGAACCCTTTTTTCCCCTTCCATTTAACTCTAGACATGCTGGTAAAGCACATCCACACAAAAGGAAACCGGGCCAAATGTGGCCCAAGGAGCACAAGTCAGGCACAGAACAGCAATGACAAAAAGCATGCACATCACACAATCATAAAATTTGGTACTTATTTAATGGCACTTTTGGATTTTGCAATACAGATGTCTGGTGTGAGCAGGATTTATTAAGGAGGAGTTTTAACAGATTGTGTGAATGGAGTTTTAACACTTCCAATGGCTCGTGTGAACAGAGAACATTTCATAAACAAACATCTGCAGCAAAAATATATATTTGGAGGTGTCATGTCCAGTTTGTGTCACAGAGATTAAGCAAGTTTGCTTATATTTTCAACTTTTTTATTTTCTGTGACACATTAGCTGACTGTAAACCAGCATTCCTCAAAATATTCCAGATGAAGAACCATGTAACAAAAAATAAAATAAAATGTCACGGACAACCTAGCTCCACAAAATATTAAAAAACAATAGGTCTGCTTAACAACACTCTATTACACCTGGCTATTGGTTTTAAACAGTTTGAGAAACATATAATTTAGAACAGGGGTGGGCAACTTGTTCCAGAAAGGGCCAAGAGGGTGCAGGTTTTCTTTGCAGCCACTGACTCCACCAGCTGATTTCACTGATTAACTGATTCCACCTACTCAAAGTGATATTAATCAGTGAAATCACCTGGTGGCATCAGTGGCTGCAAAAAAACCTGCACCCTCTTGGCCCTTTCTGGAACAAGTTGCCCACCCCTGATTTAGAATATATTATTAATTTAAAATGTGACATTTTATCAACATACCTGATGGACCACTAATAGGTACTGGCATCAGCTGGAGATGTAACCTGCGTCAGACTGGTGTCCCCTGCAGTTAGAGGCCTAGATTCTCACCCGCTCAGGGCCTATATAGGACTAGGGGTCTGCAGACTACTGTTTGATAAAGGCTGCTGTAGACAGAAGGCAGTAACATGTTTTTCCTGGGAGGATGACAGGTTTTGCTCCCTTTTACTGGTTGGTATTCCAACTACTATGCTACAAAGCCACCTTCTTTATGTCAATATCATGAAGGTTGTTTAAAGTGAATTTGTTCATGAAATTATTAAAACAGTCATTCTATATTTTTATTCTGGAAGTGATGCAAGCCTGAGTAATTCAGCAGGCTGCAGACATTTCAGCATTCTGTATGTCGTCCATTACCAATAACTACAACAAGGAGCTAATATTTTGGTCAAATGTAAAATGACCCAAAGCGGCAATTAGAATATTCATAGATTTAACCTTTGGGGAGGAAAAAAGTAGCCTATATTAATAGTGATATCACACTTAAACTCCCTAGTTTAATCACATAGTTATGTGCAAATTAATGTGTGTCTGAGTGTATATGTGGAGAGAGAAGCTGTTAATACTCTATTTATTATTGCACCTGTGCTGAATTATAACTTACATTGACTTTTTTAATCTCCACCAAAGAGGTTACACAATCACTCACTGTTCATTGGCATATGGTCCATCAACAGCGGGAAACAACAACAATAATTCTGAAAACAAACATTTAAAGAGACATGTCTATGATAAAATAATTACAGAATTACAATAAAATCAGTCTAGTATTCTTTCAGATATTAAGTAAATTCTGCAAAGGCTCAAAGGGATGAGAGACTGGGACAGCTGGCTTTACTGAGATCACGCAGGTGTGTGAGTGGAACTCAAACCCAGGTTGAAATATTGGTAGCCCAGCCTCTTATCTCATTATTAAAAGACAGACAGGGTTGATCACATGACCGCCACCTACATTTGTTGGATGGCATTTAATCATTTTTGCAACTTTGATAGAATTTTTATTTTTTTTATTTTTGCCTTTTTTCTGGCCTAGAGTAGACATAATTACAATTTTGGACATGTCTGGTTAAAGGGGTGGAATCATGTAACAGTGCATACCTTTGCATAGATGGTGGTTTTCAGTAATGAACCAGTTTTCCCCAAACTGGCCCAAATGATTGAACTTTTTCCATATCAAATGATGCGTGCCTTGATGGAGGATGGAGGATAGTATTTCTTTAACCTTGTTGCTGTTATTGTTAATCTGCCCACCCTTTTTTTTGGTTTGTTACATATACACATATATACATATGGTCCCACTCTGGCCAGAGTAAGGCCATATGCACATTTCACTGTCAGTGTTAGTTTTACACTGGTTATTTTACAGTGTACAATGTAAAGAAGGATTACTTGTGTTTTGTTGTTGCTGTTGTTTTTTACATTTTCCGACTTAAATTTTCTGTTTTTCCTCAGTGTGGGTGTGTTTATGTTTGTGTGGAGCAGGTGTGCAGTTTGGTTCTTTCTCTCTCTTACCTTTGTGACTACTCTGAAGCGTGCAGAGCTTGAGCGTTTTTACAGAGCTTTCCAGCAGGCTGCTCGTGCATGTTGTTGTTGTCAGTCTGCACTGCACCTGTCTGACCTCAGACGGCCTGGAACACCACTCCTTTCTCATTTTTCTCATGGCAGGATGCTGTTTCCTCTATTTGTACTACGCATGCACTAAAAGTGCCTTTAAACAGTATATATATCGACCTGCACAGCAACAACGTTTTGACACATTTTCCAGTGCAGCTATGGTATGTGATGCAACCACTGTAGCGGTGGATCCACCACCAAAAGCCACCGACCAAACGTGCGATAAATGTGGAAAATGTCTTGCATAAACAAGGGCTGATTGATGAACACTGCAGTGTTCATCAATTAGTTACTGCAGTACACAGTGCAGCTCATTTTACTGACGTTACTGACCTCACACTGATGTGAGAGTAAACCAATGCAAGGCACTCAACTGCACACCAAGAAACAATTGGGGATTATTGTCCTTTGCCCAAGGGACCTCAATAATTTTCCTTTCCAACAGGGAATTTAACTGAGGATCCTCTGAACACAAGCCCCTTGAAACATTTTAATGACTTGGATTATAAAGGATTACAAAACTACCCAATAGGAAAATCCAACCCTGATTGTGAGAATACATGGTGGCTGTTTCCAGTCAGCTGTTTAAAAGTTGGTGTCAGTATAAGCAATGTTAAAAAGGAAAACATGGAGATCAACAAAGACGTCAAGTCCCAGGATCGAAAACTCAAAGCAACATGGTTCGAAAGTACAAAAATAAATAAATTAACAGGCAGGTGCAGGACACAAAGTTTGTGGCAGTACTGAAAGAAATCACCTGAATGAAACAGGATTTACATATATAGTAAAGCCTAACAAAAAGGAGCTCTAAACAGAAGAAAGCAAGTTTACAGTGCGCTAAGTCAAACAATCATCGAGGGTGGACCATTGGATAAAAGTGATATTTGGTGATTAATCATGGATCTACATTGGCCAGTGGGATGATGCGGAAGCTTTTGTCTGGTGATCTTCTGATGGAACATACTATATTTTCCAGAATATAAGTCACATTATTATTATTGCTATTATTATTATTCATTTACTCGTTTGGGAGGTCCTACGATGAAACCTATCTACTGAAAAATCACACATTCATTCATAATAACAATAATAATAATGTTTGCATGAGTTCCCTCCGGTGGCTCCAGCTTCCTCCCACTTCCAAAGACATGCAATTAGGTGAATTAGAATATTTAAATTGACTGTAGGTCCGAGTGAGAGTGTGAATGTGTGTGTATCTATATGTGGACCTACAACACACTGGAATCCCGTCTAGGGTGCACCCCGCCTCTTGTACTATGACTGTTCGGATAGGTTCCAGCTCCCCCGTGACCTTTAATTGGAATAAGCAGGTGCAGAAAATGAATGAATGAATGATAATAGCTATTCCAAGGATCAATCCATAAAAGATAAATAATATAAGATAAAAATAATAAAACCACACTCTAGGCAATGTTTAAAAAAAATCCTAAAGAGTTGATTAAAAACAAAACAATACAAAACAATATTATGAGAATAAAGTCGTAATTTACGAGAATAAAGTTGTATTTCTACGAGAAGTGACGACTGCCAGTGTCGTGCCAAGTAGTTATCCCCGCCAGGAACCCCACAACACCAGTTCCAGCCATCTCCTCCTCCACAAAAGAGGTGATTTCAGGAGCTACTAATCGCTGGAACTACAGGCCAAGTCTGTGTCGTTCATACCTCTTGCATATTATTTTCAAAGTTCTGATAGTAACAGATCTCATTTTGAGATGCAGAGTTTTCTTTTCTCATAAAATTATGACTTTATTGTCATAAAATTACAAGTTTATTTTCATAATATGACAAATTTATTCTTGTCATATTATGACTTTATTCTCGTAATATTATAAGTTTCTTCTCATAATATTACTGACAGGAGGTTTGGTTTGGACACAAATGCAAGACTCACAAACACAGCTCTGGTTGACAAACTTTAGTGGAGTGACAAGCAGTGGTCGGTACACGGTAGACAGTCCAGAAAACACAGCAGCAGAATTATTAACATCAGGCTTTATCGTGGTCGGAACCAACGGGCAGGTGGTCAAAAACACTTTGAGGCAGGCAGGACTATGGAACATGAACGAGAGCTGGAAAGAAGGCACAGGGCGCATCAATCTGGCAAAGAAACAAAGCAGAATGAGCAGTATATATGCACCCCAGCGACAAGCTGCAAATTGAACACAGGTGAGCATGGAAAGCACTGGAAAGGGGGGCGTGACCAGGGAGAGAGAGAGACAGACACACCCACCTGTAAAAGAGACAGAGACCCAAACAGAAAAGCATCCAACAAGGAGATAAACAAAAAAGAAGAGAGCCTACACACAAAAACAGACTTTCACCAAGAATAAAAAGCAGATCAAATACACCCCCTGACAGGACCCCCCCCCCCCCCCCCCCACCACGGCAGCCCCTGACGGCCCAGGCGAACCAGGGTGAGCGCATGAAAGGCGCGAACAAGCACAGGAATCCAAATAAAATGAGAGGGAACCCACGAGCGCTCCTTGGGACCTAGCCCACCCAATCGACCAGATACTGAAACCCACGACCGCACCGCGAGAGGCCGGAGCCGACGCACTGAGAAGACCGTGCCACCATCCACACACCGGGCTGACGGCGGGGAACGGCAGGAGGCATAAAGCACTCGATCGACAGGCTTGACCTTACTGACGTGGAAAGTAGGGTGGGACAGCGCATGGGAGGAAGACAAAGACGGCCGAAACTGGTTAATGACCCTGGAGACCGGAAAGGGACTGACAAACAGGGAGCAAGCTTCTTAGGGCACGCCCCGAAGCGACAAGTGCCGCGTAGAAAGCCACACCCGCTGCTCAGGGAGGTAGGACAGGGCAGCGGACCTCCGGCGGTCAGCGGCCGTCTTATAAGCTTCTACAGAACGGGATAAAATCGTCCGAGCACGCTCCCAGGTTCGCCGGCAACGAAGAATCAAACTGAGCGCCGAGGGAACCGATGAGTAAGGTCGAGCCGAGGGAAAAAATGCCGGCTGGTTGTCCAAAAACCACATGGAAGGGGGAATAACCGGTGGAGAGAAGAGGGCAAACTATTATGGGCAAGTTCGACCCACGGAAGTTGGTCAGACCAAGAGGCAGGATGCCGTGACGCATGCACCCGCAGACCTTTCTCCAGGTCCTGATTTATTCGTTCTGCCTGCCCATTGGCCTGTGGATGGTAACCCGAAGTCAAACTGGAAGTTACCCCGAGGAGACGGCAAAACTCACTCCAGAATCAGGATATAAACTGCGGGCCCCGGTCGGAGACTATATCCTGTGGTAAGCCGTGTAGTTTAACGACCTGGTTTAGCATAACCACAGCTGTTTCCCTGGCCGACGGTAGTTTCCGTAGAGGAATAAAATGAACCATCTTGGAGAGTCGGTCGACTACAGTTAAAACCACAGTGTGGCCCTTGGAGGGTGGGAAGCCAGTTACAAAGTCTACGGCAATATGTGACCACGGATGAGAGGAATTGGCAATGGTAACAGTGACCCTGCAGGTGGTTGATTTGAGGATTTATGCATTGCGCATACCTGGCAGGCAGATACGTATTCAGAGACGTCCTTTACTAGGCCTGGCCACCAAATCTTTGCTGCACGAACAAGGTCTTTTTAATGCCAGGATGACAGAACATGACTATCGTGACACCAGCGGATCGTCTCACTCCTGAGGTCTGGAGGAACAAAAGTTTTCCCCGCGGACACCGACAGGAACTGGCGCATCCCCGATTGTCGATTTAATTCTACTCTCGATGTCCCAGGTTAAGGCAGACACAAAACATGAAGCGGGTAATATCATTCCTGGATCTACAGGCGTGTCTACTGGCTCTCCCAGGCGAGATAGGGGTCTGGTTTCCCGTTCTTGGTGCCGGGGGTAGGACAGAGTAAAGTTGAAACGAAAAAAATATTGCCCATCGGGCCTGGCGGCATTGAGCCGTTTGGCTGAACGGAGGTATTCCAGGTTTTTGTGATCAGTGTAAACGACAAAAGGGAATTGTGCCCCCTCCAGCCAGTGCCACCACTCCTCCAAAGCCACTTTAACCGCTAACAGCTCGCGGTGCCATGCCATAATTGCGTTCTGTGGGGGTCAATTTCTTTGACAAAAAGGCACAAGGGTGTAGCCTGTTGTCCGTGGGGTTCCTCTGGGACAGAACAGCCCCACACCTACATTGGAGGCATCGACTTCTACCACGAACTGTCGTGCGGGGTCAGGGAGGAGTAGCAGGGGGCGGGGGGTAAAGCGATCTTTTAGGACTCGGAACGCCTCGTCACATTCCTTCGACCAGACAAACGGGCGGAGGGACGAGGTGATAGCATGCAGGGGAGCAGCCACTGAACTGAATCCTCGAATAAATTTCCGATAAAAATTAGCAAACCCTAAGAAACGTTGCACCTCCTTACGGGAGGTGGGTATTGCCCACTCCTGTACTGCCACCACCTTTGCAGGATCCATCTTAACCCCTGCAGAAATGACAAAACCTAAAAAGGAGACCGTGGACTTATGAAATTCGCACTTTTCTGCCTTCACAAACAGCCCGTTTTGCAGTAAAGTTTGTAACACTGGCGAACGTGGCGAGTATGAGCAGTCAGATCAGGGGAGAAAATGAGGATATCATCCAGGTAGACAAAAACAAATCTATTCAGGAAGTCACGTAGCACATCATTTAGTAAGTTTTGGAACACTGTGGGCGCGTTCGTGAGACCAAATGGCATTACAAGGTATTCGTAGTGACCAGAGGGAGTGTTGAAGGCTGTCTTCCATTCATCACCCTGCTTTATTCTTACCAAATGGTATGCGTTACGCAAGTCGAGCTTAGTAAAGACCCTGGCACCTTCCAAATTCAAACGCGGAAGAGATTAATGGCAACGGGTAGCGATTCTTCACTGTGACCTCATTCAAACCGCGGTAATCGATGCAGGGACGGAGTGTTCCGTCCTTCTTTCCTACAAAGAAGAATCCCCCCCTGCTGGAGAAGAGGATGAGCGTATTAACCCGGCTGCTAAGGACTCCTGTATGTACTCGTTCATAGCGTGGCGTTCAGGTGCAGATAAGGAGTATAGTTTTCCCCGAGGAGGAGTTGCCCCAGGGAGAGGTTCAATGGCACAGTCATAACTGCGATGCGGTGGTAATGATTTAGCTTTTGCTTTGCTAAAAACAGCTGCGAGATCATGGTAACACACGGGGACCCCAGTCAGATCCGGGTTGATTTCCTGCGAACTACAGACAGACTTAGGCAAACATACATTGCTTCAAGACAGACTCCAGGATATAATTTCGCCCTTCGTCCAATCAAAATTTGGTCCATGGTTGTAGCCAGGGGTGCCCCAGAATGATGGGTGAGTCATATTATCCATCACATGAAAGCTAATTGATTCAGAGTGAGAGTGGGAGATTACAGTTTGACAGACTGAGTGCGGTGAGTGATTTCACCAAGCACGTGACCATCCACGGCACGTACCACCAGGGGGCGCGGGAGCTTATACGTCTTAAGGTGAGGTGCCTGACAAGAGAGGACAGGATCAAATTGGCATCAGAACCTGAATCTACAAAAGCAGATATGTCTATGGTGGTATGGTCAGATGTTAATTTAGCTGGGATTATATTTTGAGTGAAACAGAGGAAATGGAATTTAGACTCACCCGTACCTCGGATCTTGGCCGCACGGTGGCACCCTGGCCTGACAATTAGAAATCAAATGTCCTGAATGTCCACAGTAGTAGCAGAGGCCGTACTCACGGCGGCGCTGTCGCTCTGTTTGTGACAGACGTTCTCCCCAGCTGCATTGGCTCCTCAGAACTGTGTGGTGGGGGCTCAGGCCGAGAGTGAGTGGAGGAGGAGGAGTAACAGGCTGGAGGCGTGTCCATCCGGTGGTCAGGATTACGGTTGCTCGCCGGACGGTCCTGCAGACGGCGGTCAGTGCGGATGGCCAGTGCTATCAATTCATCAAGATCATCCGGCAGGTCGGTGGCTATTAACTGATCCTGGATCTCTGCAGACACCCTGGAAAAACACATCGAGGAGGGCCGCCGGGTTCATTCACTCTTTGCTGCGAGAACGTGAAAGTCGATCGCGTAGTCTGTTACCCGGCAGCTGCCCTGCCTCAGCCTCATGAGGGAGCGCGCAGCCTCGCGCCCCGGAGCGGTGTGCTGAAAAACCTGTTTGAGAGCCTTGGTGAACGCCGGGAGAGAGCACAGGGGGAGATTGTTGGCTCCATTCCGCTGTTGCCCAAGCAGCCGCTTGGCCGGAAAGGTGAGTGATCATATATGCTATCTTCATTCTGTCTGTCGGGAACATGGGTGACATCAGCTTGAAGTGGAGCTCACACTGTGTAATAAATGGTTTGACGTCGCCGGATTCTCCAGAGAAACGTTCCGGTTGCGACAGTCGGTTCAAACCACTGGAGCAGATGTGGGAATCGGAGCGGCTGCTGACGGCCCTGGTGAAGGTGGGCTGGAGGCCCGGTGGCCGCGTCGACGAAGCCTGAGGACTGAGTGCGCCAGGAGCTGATTCATCTGCGCGCTGACAGAGGACATGAAAGTGTCCTGGCGTTTAGCAAGTTCGCTAATACCAGAACTCAGCTTAGCGAGCTGGTCTTCCTGCTGCGCGGTTTCTGGCTGTGGTGTCGTACCGCCAGCTGAAAGGGGTCTGAGCCTGCTGTGTCCATCGTTGGCCAGATTGATCTGACAGGAGGTTTGGTTTGGACACAAATGCAAGACTCACAAACACAGCTCTGGTTGACAAACTTTAGTGGCGTGACAAGCAGTGGTCGGTACACGGGTAGACAGTCCAGAAAACACAGCAGCAGAATTATTAACATCAGGCTTTATCGTGGTCAGAACAAACGGGCAGGTGGTCGAAAACACTTTGAGGCAGGCAGGACTATGGAACATGAATGAGAGCTGGAAAGAAGGCACAGGGTGCATCAATCTGGCAAAGAAACAAAGCAGAATGAGCAGTATATATGCACCCCAGCGACGAGCTGCAAATTGAACACAGGTGAGCATGGAAAGCACTGGAAAGGGGGGCGTGACCAGGGAGAGAGAGAGACAGACACGTCCACCTCTAAAAGAGACAGAGAGACCCAAACAGAAAAGCATCCAACAAGGAGATAAACAAAAAAGAAGACAGCCTACACACAAAAACAGACTACAACCAAGAAATAAAAGCAGATCAAAACACCCCCCCTGACAATTACTTTATTCTCAAGGTCAAAAAACAAAACAAAAAAACCTGAATGTGGTCCTAAATCGAGGTCATAGATTTATACTCCGGTGAAACTTTTTTTCCTCTTCAAGAGACATTTTTTTGAGAGGTGTGACTTGTACTCCTGAAAATATGGTTCATCTACAATGGCTGTGCCTGAATCGGAAAACAACTTTCCTCACTCAATTATGATATGGGATTACAAATACGGCAAAGGACCATGGGATATGGCAATCATTACTACAACAATCAATGTACAGATGTACAATGACATTTTTTTGACCCTTATATTCTGTTCATGTTTTTCTTTTCTTTTAGTTAATTATTTTTGGTTGATGATGATGATGCCGTCATTTATTTCCCTCTACTTCATTTGTAATTTAATGTTTGACGTATATATCACCAAGCCAAAACATCCAGGTATTCATGAAAAATGATTTTCGTCATATATTTGTGATTTGTTTATTTGCTACAAGTAAGAAAGCTGCTGTGGTGACCCCACAAGTTTTGACAGGGACTGGATTTAAAATGCTTTCTGGCTCCTGCGGGGCCGGTTTGACATGTCAACGATCTGTCACAGTCATTTTAAAGAATATGATCAAGGCTAACTTTGAAGAAAGCGTGAACCTTCTTATAAAACAGCGTGGACACTGTTTAATAAAGTCCAGATCAGTTGTGCTGGGACAGTGGATGACTGTTTCATGCAGCGGGCAGTCCACTGTGGATTAACCGTGGCAGAGAAGGCGTGACTAAAGAAGCAGGTGCGCTTTGTATGGCCATAGTCTGAAAGCCTGTCTACATTTCTGTTTACCTATCTATCATGATTAAATACACACACACAGTCACAAATGACATGCTTAGAGTGTGCTGGTATAACTATTCCTGTCTGTAGTCTGCACAATGCTTTGAAGATCAGCTCTGCACGATAAAAGCTGTCACCTGCCTTATTGTTCTGCTCCTGGAAAATCTTGTCACTGTGAACTCATTGTGGTGTACTTGACAAACAGGTATTTCAAACAGAGTAGTCCACAAGGTATCTCCGTTTGTTTACTCTGAAGCTACGTTTAATCTCGAGAGATTTTGCAAAATTTCCTGTCTGACCTGGCAATGTTTGTGTGTGAAATCTGTCCGTGTGTGGTGGTGTTGTCCTTACCGTGTGGCTGAACACCACACACTGTATGACAAAACCTGTTAGATCTATGATTTTTTATCTTCACGTGTGTGGTCTCTTAGGTTTTGTAAACCTAAAGATAATTTTAAAATCCTGTCGTGGGAACCAGTCTTAAACTAGCGAGAAGGCTGGAAGAAACAGGACTCCAACTGGAGCAGGAGAAAGGGGTGTTACCATTGGTGGGAATCTCAGTAACTAACCAAATCACATTCAACGTCACGTGGGTTTGATGAAATCGCAATGACCCATGTGGCGGCTGTGTGTGTGTGTGTGTGTGTGTGTGTGTGTACGAATGGACTTCCTTCTGTTTCTCTCTCTGCGGCAGCAAACAAGTAAAAAAAAAAAAAAAAAAGCACAATTTTTCTTTATCACTGGTGTAAAATATATAGCAAATAAACAATGATCCCCAATCCATGTTGGTTGCTGAGGGAAGGGAATTTGTGGTTTCATATGGAGTGAAAGAGGAGAAAGCGATCAGTTTTGAAAGTTGTGTGATATTTGCCGTGCTGGAGTGTTTTTTAGTGTGTGGTGGAGTGTTTTAGGCGTGTGTAGTCGTGTGTGGTGTAGTTTTTTTATATATTTCATGTGTCAAAATAATCAGGCATCTTGGAACAATGCATCAAGACTCTCTCTCTCTTTTTTGAACTGCATGAAGATGATTGAACTGTGAAGCGCGTCATCAGAGGCTGAACCAGAGCGCAATCAATTTGATGCTGAAGTGGATTTAATTGTTCTGGTCTGGATAAACTAGAGCAGGTGGATCCACCGATCTGTGCGCACGGTCAGATCCATTGAGCTGATCTGTGCAACACCCCCCCCCCCCCCCCCCCCCCCCCCCCCCCCACGAAGTCCAAAACACCTTTTTCGATTGTTTTGTTTTTTTTTTTGGCCCACTAACACAGTCAGGACAGTACCAATATAAATGCTACAAATAACAAGGGAATAGGGAAAAATATACTTGGATATTGAGGTGGAATATCTGTACAAATTCTTGGAGCTGCTGATATGCATTGGACAGGAATTGGTTTTCTGAGTGGCACAAATATAATTTGTGTGGCATCTTATTGCATGTAAATAGCCACAAAAAAACGTCTGAACCATTTCCTGCATTTTAATGTGAATTGCTGTATATAACTTTGTTTATGCTACATTTTTACATATAATTTTGAAGTTTACAATTTATATTTACATTCTAAGTTATGAAAATGGTTCATTAAAAATATTTCTGGTTTTCATAGTAAAAAAAAACTTTTTTTCTGATATGAATGTTACGTTTGGGGGGTTAATATTGGGTCACTGTTTTAATGCAGGCATGTCAGAATGAAAGAAAAACTGTAAAGTCACACAGGTGAGGTTGTGCTGAAAAAAAAAGACACCAAACAAGGCCAGGTAAACAGTTTTTAAAGTAAATTATGACAGTAAAACCAAAAGTAGTCACAAAACGCTCAAAAAATAGCCAAGACTCTAGAGGGTTAAAATCCTTAGTTAAATTG
Source organism: Thalassophryne amazonica (assembly GCF_902500255.1). Classification (NCBI taxonomy): domain Eukaryota; kingdom Metazoa; phylum Chordata; class Actinopteri; order Batrachoidiformes; family Batrachoididae; genus Thalassophryne; species Thalassophryne amazonica. Next base: position 22,390,256 of record NC_047113.1, read on the forward strand.
ATTACATAATAAAGCATTAGTTGCAGCCTCCACACCAGTAGTGCAGGCCTCAACCCATTTTTTTGATGCCTCAGCCTTCCTGTGTAATCATTCTGTCTTGGCATTGGCCTTGTTCAGACTAAGCAGAGGCCAGTTCGGGGGCACTTTTTATCTACTTTTCACATTGTTTACTTCCCACCAGACAAACAAAACTGCCTGTCAAGGTGACTTTATGCATACAATGGTCTATGCACAGAATGCCTGAATGCATTGTTTTCTTATTACCACAGTACCACACACACACACATACACACACACACACACACACACACACACACACTAGTACTACTACTACTATTACTACTACTACTACTACACACAAGTGCTAATGTGTAAAACCTCTACTGAAACACCCAGGCAGCGTCTGAGTCACTTGGCTGTGGCTTGAAGTTATGCATGAGTCTGTGGGAATGGGCCGCAGCAACTATGATAGACATTATACTCTGCCTCTGCCTTGGACGCTGTGACCTGGGTTTGTAGTGACTCAGAGTCTCGGGACCAACACTATATATATATATTTATATAACGGCTGAGTGGATCCTTGTCATTTCACTGGTGCTTTGTATGTCACATGACATGGATTAATTCATCCCATTTGTGTTGCATTGCATTTAGAATGCAGCTTGGTTCCATTTACAGTGCAAATTTGGTTCCATACTTTTGTACCATTGCACTCTGTACACCCACGCATGTGCGCACACACACTCACGCATGCACACACGCATGTGCGTACATTTTTGCGCATGCACATGTATGCGCACACGTGATCGTGTGTAACCACATCGCACAGCCGTAACCACATCGCGCAGCTGCTCGCACTGTGTTCCCGCGTGCATGAACCCTCACAGGGGCATTGTGCACGCCTGCCCGTCGGCTCGATGTTTTCATGGTTCACTCATACGAGTTGTTCCACTGTGAGTTGTCCTGAGTTGTACTTATTTGTACTATGTGTGATGGGGCCCTAATCAATGTCACACAACATTGTAAGTTCAAGAACCAACACTGAACCAACATTGCAGTGGTTGCCAGTATAAATATTGGACTGCTTTATGTTGAGATGAGGAGGGCAAGATCATTAAACTTAGATGACTTTGTTGAACGGTTTGATCAGCAGTAACAGCTGGTAGAATCCTATATGTAAATAATATACTGCCTTGTAACTCTACTTTGTCACTTTAAAGACACATGCACAGGCAGACTATTTCTTTGATTTATTCAAATGTGTAATATACTATTCCATGTATATTATTAGGGTAAATAAATAGTTCTGTTACTACAATCTTAAGGCTACAGGGCATTTTTTTTTTTTAATTGTAAATTCAGTGTGCCACCCTTCATTGTACCTGACCCCCTCAAGAAAAAAAAAAAAAAAATCTATGCACACCCCTGCAATCAGTGTCATTTGTCATCACCTTTTCAGACAGCGTGCACCAGGCACCCTGCTACTGATTAATCAACTGCAAATGCATTTCTCATGTTGTAAATGTACTGAGATTACCCTATCCTACCCATAATGCACTGCTGGACACAGCATGTCCACACTAAAGCCTTATAAATAAGCACATTACTTTAAAACTAAAACTTATATCTGATATTTTCATTTTATAAAACTTCAGACGTGACATTAATTTAAATAACTTGTCCAAAATTAGTTTGGTTAAAATTTGAACCATAAGTTAAAAATGTATGCTTCTGGATGACTTGGGTGATATTGGCCACGTATCATTATGGGAATAAAAGAAATGAGTTTTTCGTTTGTTTGTTTTCAGTTCTCCTTTGCCTGCAGAGGATAGAGCAGTTTCTTCTAGAAGCAGCTCTCCTCTGTTTGCAGAGGATACAACTACAGATCTGCTACAAAACATTTAACAGGTACCTACCTGTTAAATTTTTAAGATTTCACTGATTAATATCACTTTGAGCAGATGGAATCAGTTAATCAGTGAAATCACCTGGTGGAATCAGTGGTTGCAAAGAAAACCTCTGACCCTTTCTGAAACAAGTTGCTCACCCCTGGCCTAAATAAAAAAAAATGCTTCAATCATATTGAAAACTACACCATATTATTTGCCTGATCATAAAGATTCCAAAAAGGTTAGTTTGGACAATCTGTGACTGAATGTTATGGAGTTATGAGGCAAAAGCAGCAAGAATGCTGACAAAGGTCAGTTTCAGTTTGTACAGGGGTCAAAAGTTAAAGTTTCTCCATTAATTTTGCTCCAGCTATATTTGTGCTGAATTTGATGCTTGTATCAACATTTGAAGGATTGTTTCAGTTATCTGCTGTACTCATATGACAACAACAATAAGCCACCTAAATTAAAAGAGAAATGCTGCTTTTAACAACCTGGACCTCATTTCTGGCATAAAATACGGTCATTTACTCACCAGTATAAGTTTGGTGTGATTAGAAGTCCATAGTTCAAACGACGTGTTCAGTTCAAATCTGGAGCAAACATTTTTCTTCTTATACTAGGGGTGGATTAGAACTTTTTGTGGTACAGAGCACCAACTACTGGACAGGAGGAACCTAGCAGTCAATGTGACTCACTGATTTGAAAATGCAGCTCTTCAACCAGACGTGTGGTGCTGTGACATGTCAATCATCTGTGTCCAATCAGATTTCAGGAGAGTCCAGTGAATCCCCGGCCTCCGCTTTAGCTCCACCCATGCCAGGAAGTGTTTGACATTTGAACATTTCCTGTTTCACTGTGACTGATAAATTGGCACTTCCTGTTTGAGTGTGAGTTTGCCACTGGAGTTCCCATGAGATTCCATGGGATCTCGTCTGTCAATCCAGGAAGTGTTTGACATTTCCTGTTTTACTGTGGATTTGAAAATATGTCACTTCCTGTTTAGGACGCCCTGTACCACGAGTGAGCTTCGCGCCGCTGTGCGACGCTTCGCTCATGTTAACGTGCAAAATTGGTAGAAAACACCATTTTCACGATATGTGAGTAATTCACAAAAATTTGTAAAGGCTGTAACTTCAAATGTTTGCAAGATACAGACCTAATATTTGGCATTTCACCATAACATTGGAACAGGAATACCATATCAAACTGACAGAACAGAACTGAGGGGTGACCTGGGAGCCTCTGGGTGACTTGACATGGAATGACCCTAATATATGCTTTTGAATATGACATGTTTCATCAATATTCATGTGATGTTACTGCGAAATGTATCAAAATACTGAAAAATGACTCATTTCACATGTGTAAGCATAAAAGAGTAATCCCAGTAACAGCATAAAATTGGATAGACCATCCAAGACACACGCACCCCCCCCCCCCCCCCCCCCCCACACACACACACAAATGCAGGCAATTCCATAATCTCCTCAATAAACAATCCTGCTGTCTCAGAATGGGGCTCTAGTTTATTATTAATCTTAAATTCTATTTAGCAAATACCAGTATTGTGTCAACACGAAGGTTACCAAACAATGCAGTGTGAGATTTATGTATTTTCCTCTTCCAAAAGAGGGCATACAAAAATTTTCTCATGATCGTCATGATACTTACAGAGCCCTGGAAGTGTCATCGCAAATGTTTTGCATGTGGAGAGAATGTGCGCACGTTTTATTATATTGTGTGCTCGTTTTATTATATTGTGTGCTCGTTTTGTCATGTTGTGCACTTGTTTTGTTATATTGTGCACATGTTTTATTATATTGTGTGTTCGTTTTGTCATGTTGTGCACTTGTTTTGTTATATTGTGCACATGTTTTATTATATTGTGTGCTCGTTTTGTCATGTTGTGCACTTGTTTTGTTATATTGTGCACATGTTTTATTATATTGTGCGTACGTTTTGTTATATTGTGTACACGTTTTATATTGTGCGCATGTTTTAAGCATCGTTTGAGTGAAAAGAAAGACACGATCTACTTAAACATGGCCACGATTTGTAAAACATGCACTCAATATTGTCTTGACACATAAATGTTGGCTATTAGTCAACAAACCAGGAGACAGCGTAATACATTTCTCCATTAGAAATGGATCTGGTCAGGGTATATCATCATGGTTTGGGTGCAAAAGGACATACAGAGAACTCCAGCTGCCCAGCATGGTATCATCTGGAGTTTAAGCACATTAAAAAGGATGCTGAGGGCGAAGCGGTCTCCCGTCGTGAGGATGACAATTAGATCATATTATGGAGTTCATTTTGAACGGAAGGAAAACATACGCTCGTTTATTAATTCAAGGGCTCAATTAAGGAAAACGTGGGCACGATTTATCACGGCCAGGAAAATGTGCGCACGTTTTATTAATCTGAGAGCATGTTTATTAATTTGTGGGCTCAATTAAAGGAAAACGTGAGCACAAATTATCATGGACAGAAAAAAATATCACTTTAAGTGACCGCTCCTGGGTTCTGTAGATACTTGACAGGCAGATATGATATCTTGGAATAATGTAAAAATGAAAGAAAGAAATCAGTCAGTGTTTAATGGTTTGGATTCCACAGTGACAAGGGTGATTGAAAAACCACAGTACAGCAGATCATGCACAAGTTTACAAATGTAATTTCTCATCCATTCCCCAAACCCCACAGTACCTAAACTCTCTACAGTGAATTTCTACATATTTCTGGAACATCACAGAGGTCTGTAACGTGTCTCTATGATTAGAATTTATTAAAGTTGCAGCTTCTCTTTTATGCATGTGGTTGAGTATTAATCTTTATTTCCCAGCAAGAGTATTTCAGGTTTGTTAATGGGTCTGTTACCCTTATGGACTTAATGATTTGTTGAATGACTCCACAGAATTACCCTGGATCCAGCTCGAGACATCCATCAGTGCCGCCTTCACTCATTTCTTCATTGATTAATTGGACATCTGAATTTGGTGAGTGGCACTTGTCTCCTCTCAGGGTGGTTTCAACATCCATCACTCTCTACATTCAATAACCATGTATAAACCACAAACGTCCAACTCAATTCTCAGCACATGCAAGCTTATTCCTGGCTGCTGTGCTGTGATTGGTCAGAGTTAATGACATTTTGATGTGAACTCATCTTGGTATCTTATTATGGCACTGAGGCTCAGATGCTATTAATGCTCAGGTTTGATTACAGCAAAGAACAAAGGAAGTACATAACTTGCCAATACATATTTCATTACTAAAGGTTAGTGCAGTAACATTTATGCACCTACTCATAAGGCAAAGGGCTAATAACTGACAAACATTGCTGTGACATCTCAAATAATGTCAGTTCAAGGTCCCCATATCAACAGCGGTCACAAAAACAAGTTGCACAGTTGGCACAAATCCATTTGTGGCACGTCCGAGTGGTATTTCATTTTTGAGAAATACTGGCGTAAAGCCAAGCACTGAGCGAAAAGGGTTGGATTTACCATTTTCATGAGAGTCTCTCAAATCAGATGGATCTATTTTTGATGAAAGTGTTGAACATGCTTAGAGATTCATTTGTGATGTCAGTGGCATTCATTCCTCATAAACTGAGATCAAGAGATATCTCAGTAGAGTTTATGGAACCATGAGGTCACTTGACCAAGGTGTTTGGCGATGCTGACATCTTTGCAGGAGAATGAAAGTCCAAGTCTTCAAGGCTTTGGTACTTTTGTAGAAATGTGCGACTTGGAATGCACCTAATGTGTGTGCTTCTGGCCATCTGTGTGTATGTCTGCAGCCCATATATATGTGTAACAAGGTGGAGCAGGGTCACACCTTGCATGACTTGGGTAGGACAAAGGAAATCATAACATTGACAAGCTCAGCAAACAGGCCAATCTCTGCTTAGGTGGCTCTCATAATATTTTTGCTTGGTGCGGGCGTTAAAAAATATAACCCACTTATTTTCTCAGTAATCGTGGATTAACAACCAAACGTCAATCTGTCGATAGCTGCTAAAAGTGCAAATACCGTTAGCATCTTACCAACAAGCTCAGTTAACAGTCTAACCTTAGTTTAGGTGACTATTACATATATTTCAGGCTGAGCACGGACTGCAATATATAGGTTAGCTCTTTTCCATCTGAAGCTCAAAGCACTTTACAATTATGCCTCACATTCACCCATTCACACAGACACACTCACACACTGATGTCAGGGTGCTGCCATGCAAGGTGCTCACTACACACCGGGAGCAACTAGGGATTAAGGACCTTACCCAAGGACCCTTAGTGATTTTCTGGTCTGGCTGGTTTTGAACCAAGGATCCTCTGGTTTGAACGCTTAATCACTAGACCATCACCTCCCCCTGAGATGATGTATTCCCCCTGAGATGATTTGTTCAGCAACTTAACCACACTACAAGCCATATTAGTGCATCCAGAAAGTATTCACAGCACTTTAGTTTTTACACATGTTATGTTAGAGCCTTATTCCAAAATGGATGAAATTTTTCCCACTCAAAATTCTACACACAATGCCCCGCAGTGGCAATGTAAATTTTTTTTCAAATGTACATGAGTATTCACAACCTTTGTAATGAAACTCAAGATTGAACTCAAGTGCATTCTGTTTACACTGGTCATCTTTGAGATGTTTCTACAGCAATTGGAGTCCAGCTGGGGTACATTCAGTTGATTGGACATGATTGGAAAGACACACACCTGTCTACATATAAGGTCCCACAGTTGACAGTGCATGCCAAAGCACAAACCAAGCATGAAGTCAATGGAATGTCTAGCGACCTCCAACACAGGACTGTCTCGAGAGACAAATGTGGGGAAGGGGACAGAAGCATTTCTGCTGCTTTAAAGGTCCCAATGAGCACAGTGGCCTCCATCATCCATAAATGGAAGAAGTTCAGATCCACCAGGACTCTTCCTAGAGCTGGCTGCCCATCTCAACTGAGCTCCCCTGGCATACCAGATGTGTTGGGGGAGCTGGGGGACACACCCAGCTGGACAGTGATTATCTGCTGACTGTTTCTAAGTGCCAAACAAGCAGTGTTAGATGTTCGTGTGTGCCAGCTGGAATGTGGCCGACACCTGCCGCGAGAGGGTTCGATGGGCTCGCACAGTGCACACTCTGTCTTTCAGCCACTGGTTTGCGCAAATAATTGTAGCAACAGGTGTACGAGGCGTTAGAGGCAGCTACGATGTTACATGTTTTGCATACGATTCCTGCATCATGCGCACTTCATGCGCAATCTGACCACATTCACACTAAAAATGGCTGTGCACCAGCGCTCCCCAACCAACCTGATGTAGCTTAAGAGGTGCTGCAATGAGGAATGGGCAAAACTGCCCAAAGATAGGTGCACCAAGCTTGTGGCATCATATTCAAGAAGAAGAAGCCTGTTATGGCTTATTTGTAAAAAATTGCTCAATAAAAGCGTCTTCATAGCAGCTGTAGTGAGCAATGACGAGACATTAGCTGTCACTCAAAAAGGCCACTCACCTAATGCCTTATTGTAACTTCGTTACTTTCAAATATGATAGCAATAACCAAAGTTTTCCTACAACAAATGACAGCATCCATGGTCAGTATTTACAGAGTGTTTTTCAAACAGTTCATTTTCTGACTGATATAACATGGTCACTGCATGTATTTATTTATTTATTTTTTATCTTTTGCATTATGCATTGTAACTAACGTTTATTTCTGCTAATATTAATAAATAACTTACGGTAACAACTGGATGTATACTGTACAAGGTCTCTCTAGAACATCCTTGGTGCCACTGGAATAATTTTGTGTCAAACAAATCATTACTTTGGCAGTATTGGATGAGAATTTCGCTTGCATGATGAGGGAATGTCAGCTACAATACTTTGGCTATGTGGCAGACTTCCCTGTGTATGGCAGAGTGCACAGGTCAGGGAAGAATACGTGAATGTTTCCAAATCACTGACTATGTCTTGGACTTCATTTTCATGAATATTTAATAAATACAAGCGGTATTGCAAATTAAAATTTTCAATTTATTTATACAGTTCCAGATCACAACATAAGACACCCCAGGGTGCTTGACACAAACAAGGTTTTAACCTTCTTTCTATCTGTCTGAACTAAACTGAGTGACCATGCAAGAAGAAGGTGAGGAAAACCACCAAAAAAAAAAAAACAGTGACAATTTTAATGTTGATATAGGCTTCTGTGGCTATAACTGGAAAAACTATGCACAGTGCAACTTTTGTCCGTTGCATCACGAGACATACCTTCATGGTGGAGTGGAACAGAGAAGGATTTTCTTTAAAACAAGAATGTAATTTCAGCTGCAGGTTACCAGAAGCCTCATAGGATACTCATTGGATGGATACTCATTGGATGCATTTTCTTGTGTATATATATATATATATATATATATATATAAACTTTTTTGTTCCACTAAACCATAAAGTTGTGTCAACAGGTAAAAGTTGCACGATGCACAGTTTCTCCAAGCCTATAACTCCTTCAGAGTTGTCATGGTTGTTTGGAAGCTTCCCTCTCTATTCCCTCTCTTGCACAGTCATTCATCACTTTATCCACAGATTTACCCAACAGTAATGCACTGTTTGTATTTCTTGATAACTGATGTTAATAGAGTCCAAGACATGTTCACAGATTTGACCTGACGAAGACTCTGGTGAGTTGAAATGCACTGGCATTTTGCCTCGTTCATTTTTTTTTTTTTTTTTTTTTTTTTTTTTTAAGAGTTTCACTGCAAAAAGTGATATCTAAGAAAGTTAAAAAAAAAAAAATTTGACTTAATTTTTGTCTAAATAGAAAAATAATCTTGTCAAGCATTTTTTTTTTTTTTTTTACATAAGAAAAAAATCTTAAATTTTGTCCAGCTAATATCAAGCTGTATTTAACAAGTAACAATGGATTTCATATCATCCAAGCAAAGTAACAAGATTGATTTCCTTATTTTAAGATAGAGGCTAATTTTAAAATAAGAATTCTGTCTAGTTTTAAGGCACATTTTGATTATTCAGTGCCTATACATTTTGCTAGTTTTGAGAATTCTAACCAAGTAAATTTTTCTTCCCGCATTGGCAGATTTTTTTTTTTTTTTTTTGCTTAATACAAGACAATTTTGCTAGACTTCAGATTACTTGTCTTATTTTGAGAGGGACAATTTTTGCAGTGCTGTACCTTAGATTTTTTAAGCTGCCATTTTTTTTTTTTATCTTTTTACGAGCTGGACAGTCAGTGTTTGGTGCATTTGTATCTACCTTGGCCTTGAAGTGCACCTGATTTTCTTTTTCCCCCTTAACAGGTTGTTCCTGGTGTGGATGGTAAACAAACTACCCACTGGAAACTTGGCCTAATCATTGTCCTCTTGAGACCCCCCACATGAGATCTATTATAGCTTAAATTAAAACCACCGCAGTACATAGTGTGTGTGCGATTAACAAAGGCTGTGCCCACATTCACGACACATGAGCACCACCATCAAACAGTACGTATCCACAGGAAATGCATCAGCTCCTCTCTTTGTCTTTGCTCTCTGCAGTCTTCCGCCCACAGCTCATCAGGGACTTATTGTACAGAAGCGGCCCGTCTCTCTGTGCACCGCACCAACATGAAGAGACTGGGAGGAACGCTGTGGAGACATGCAAACCTTTGTTCTCTTCAAACACAGGAATTTTTAGCAGAGTGCACAAAACTCAGAGAGTGTTCCATCGCTGTAGTATTCTGTGCCCCCATTTTTCTCACTGGCGTGGGGCGCCGTGCTGTTATATACACTGCTCAGGAGCCGTGCAGATCATTTCATTTCATTGTGCACTTACTAGATTGCAATTGCCTCTTCTAAGATAACAATCAGCCATGGTTAAGCTCGAAGATTGCTGGATGTTCTCTGGTAAATCAGCTGTCTCACTTTCATTTGGGTAAAGATGCATGTCTAACAGCACTGCACAGAGCAGCACCGGACTGTGCTCTAACTCACACATCCTATATGTATTTACTCTTGCTTTGCGAAATGTTAGCTTTGATTAGCAGGAGGTGGTAAAATCACAAGCCAATTTCAATACATCCACTTGGGAAATGATTCACAATATTTATAGTTATCTGACCATGGGTCCGAAGAAGGCACTGACAGCGGAGGAGGGAGATGATATCAAGAAGTCCCTGGACTTTTTATCTGAGGAAATCTCTGTTGTTAAAATGCAGCAGAAATCCATTATGGAGCTGGTGGAAAAAGTGAAGGCTCTCCGGATCCAGAAAGCCGAGAAAGACCGGCGTCTGGTGTACCTGGAGAACCGTGTTGCAACAGTACACAAGGATGAACGACGTTATTATTACAGGAATTCATATTAAACCTCGATCCTACACACGGGCGGTGTCAGAAGACAGCGGAGGGGAGGCCAGCGAGCAGGAGGCCAGCTCAGTGGAACAACAGGTGGCTGACTTCCTGTAATCTAAAGGTATTCAAATGGACTGTAATAACATTGAAGCGTGCCACCCCCTGCCCAGGAGAGAGGATGGAGACAAGCGAGCAGTTATAATGAGGTTTGTCAACAGAAAACATAAAATGGCATTGTTAAAACAGGGACGGAAACTCAAAGGAACAAACGTATTCATCAATGAACATCTGACCAAAAGAAACGCAGACATCGCCAGGAAAGCTCGTTTCTTAAAAAAAGGGAAAAATTCAACAGACATGGACATCCAACTGCAAAACATTTATCAAATTGAATGGAACACCAGAACAAGCGAAGGTTATGGTAATCAGGAACATCGAGGATCTGGACAAATATGACCAATAAGGTATGAGGACACAAACACATCACAACACCATGACACAGACCAGAGGAACCTATTCATCTACTACATCATCTACATCTGGAGACAAGAAGGATATAACTCAAAGGATTGCTGATCATGGAAAAGTAGAACTGAGAACATTTAAATACACAGACCACAATGTACTGGACTTGGAGCACGATATAGACCCGGACAATAATTTCTTCTCAAATATCAATGACAGTTGTTGCTATTATACAGATGAACAGTTTAATCGGATCATTAGAACGGATAACAAATTATCAATAATCCATTTCAACAGCAGAAGTCTATATGCAAACTTTAACAACATTAAAGAATATTTAAGTCAATTTAAAATATTTAACATAATTGCTATATCAGAAACATGGATCAATGAAGATAAAGGAATGGATTTTGAACTGGATGGATATGAATTTAATTGTGTAAACAGAAAGAATAAGAGTGGAGGAGGAGTGGCTGTGTATGTGGATAAGAACATGGATTATAAAATAGTAGACAATATGACAACTGTGATCGATAACTTATTAGAATGTATAACTATTGAAATATGTGAAGAAAAAATCAAAAATGTATTAGTCAGCTGTATATATAGAGCACCAGGATCTAGTATTGAAACATTCACTGACTGTATGGGAAAAATGTTCTCAAAAACTAATCAAAAAACTGTGTTCATTTGTGGTGACTTAAATATTGATCTGCTCAATCCAAATAAGCATAAAATAACAGATGAATTTATCAATATAATGTACAGTATGAGTTTATATCCAAAAATCACCAGGCCAAGCAGAATTACATCCCATAGTGCTACCTTAATTGATAATATATTCAGCAATGATATTGAGAATAACACTGAGTGGATTATTAATCAGTGACATTAGTGATCATCTACCAGTTTTCATCATTTATAATAGAAACCATCGGCGGAATCAGCCAGAGGAGAAAATAAAATACAGGCGAGTGCGGACAGAGGAAAACATGAACACACTAAAGAAGGATTTACAGGAGCAAAACTGGGAAAAGGTATACAGTGAAAGTGATGTTGATAGTGCATATGAAACTTTTTTACAAATATTTACATCATTATATGATAAAAATTGTCCAATTAAACAAGACTACAGAAAACAAAAAATCCAAGCTCGACCATGGATGACGAAAGGGTTACGAAATGCATGTAATAAGAAAAATACACTGTATAGAGAATTCATAAAACTAAAGACTAAAGAGGCAGAAAATAGATATAAGAAATACAAAAATAGATTAACTAATATTATACGGGTATGTAGGAAGGAATATTATAGTAACATATTATATAATAACAAAAACAATATTAAAGGAATATGGGATATATTAAATAGCATTATCAAAAATGGTAATAAAAAACAGAGTGACCCTCAGTATTTCATTGATATTAATGTCAAGAAGGAAAATAAGGATGAGGTAGTCAACGGTTTTAATAATTTTTTTGTAAATATTGGACCAAGCTTGGCAGAAAAAATTCCCGATTCCCAACCTGAGGATTGGGATAATAATCTCATAGAAAGAAATCCCTGTTCAATGTTCCTCACAGCAGTGGATGGAAAAGAAATTATAGACATTGTGAATAATTGTAAATATAAAACATCTACCGATTTAAATGAAATTGATATGGTGGTGGTAAAACAGGTCATTGAATGGATTGTAGAACCATTAACATACATCTGTAACTTATCATTTCAAACCGGTAAATTTCCCAATCAAATGAAAATAGCTAAGGTTGTGCCGCTGTATAAGACTGGGGATAGACACCACTTCACACATTATAGACCTGTTTCTTTGCTTCCACAATTTTCCAAATGATTAGAAAAGTTATTCAATAATAGATTAGACAAATTCATAAATAAACATAAATTACTTACTGATAGTCAATATGGATTCAGAGCACATAGTTCAACATCACTTGCATTAATAGAATCAGTTGAGGAGATTACAAACGCCATAGACCACAAATTACATTCAGTTGGAATATTTATAGACCTTAAAAAGGCTTTTGATACAATCAATCATGACATATTAATCAATAAACGTGAACAGTATGGGATTAGGGGGTTGGTGTTGCACTGGGTGAGAAGCTACTTAAGTAACAGAAAACAGTTTGTGAAGTTGGGGGAATATACATCATCATGCTTGGACAATGCTTGTGGCGTCCCACAGGGGTCAGTATTGGGTCCAGAACTATTTCTAATTATATAAATGATATTGTCAATGTTTCCAAAATATTAAAATTAGTATTATTTGCAGATGACACAAGCATTTTTTGTTCAGGGGGGGATTTGCAGGAGTTACTGAGGAGGATCAGTATAGAAATGGGAAAATTGAAAATATGGTTTGACAGAAACAAATTATCATTAAACTTAAGTAAAACAAAATACATGTTATTTGGCTATTGTAATACAGACATACAGGTTCAGTTACAAGTCGAGGGGGTAGATATTGAAAGGGTACATGAAAATAAGTTTCTGGGGGTGATAATAGATGATAAGATAAACTGGAAGACTCATATAAAACATATACAAAGTAAACTGTCAAGAAGCATTTCAGTTCTAAACAAAGCGAAACATATTCTGGACCACACCTCACTCCGCATTCTTTACTGCTCACTGGTTTTACCATATTTACAGTACTGTGCAGAGGTATGGGGTAATACTTATAAAGGTACAACACAATCACTATCAGTAATGCAGAAAAGAGCTATAAGAATTATTCATAATACTGGCTATAGAGATAAAGCAATAAACAATTTACTTCCAGCAAATATTAAAAATATGTTTTTTAACAGATCAGGGGATTGCAGTCTGAGGGGGAAATTTAATTTAAAGCATCAGTGGGCATGAACAACATTAAAAGGTTTCTGTATTTCTGTCTGTGGGGTGAGGATGTGGAACAGATTGGGAGTGGGGCTCAAGCAATGTCCAAGCATGACCAGTTCAAACAGCGGTACAAAAATATGTTTTTTCTAGGTATAGGGAGGAGGAAGGGTAAGAGGGTTAGGGTGTTTTTGTTTTTGCTTCGGCTTGTAAATATATAGTATTTTGTATGTAGTAGGTATGTGTAGTATATATATATATATATATATAGATATATATATATATGATATCGGTTTAGGTGTGTAGGAATCTATGTGTATATGTGGCAAAGGGTATCACTGGTTGTGGGGAAGAAGGGTAGGGAAAAATAAGCTGATGCTTCACCCCTACCCCTTTTCGGACATGTGGGGTACACAGTAGAACTTTTTTGTTGTTGTCTTCATTGATCTATCTTGTAATTGTTGTTGTATCAAATGTTCGAAATAAACAGTTTTCATTCATTCATTCATTCATTCAATATTAATACCAGCATTTTGGCATCAAAATTAATCCTATATCTTGAAAATAACCCCCACCCCTTGAAAAGTATGGTCTATTTTCAATTATCTGGCTATTCCGCTTTGTGTAAGTTTGTCCATGCTCTTCAAAAACTTTATAAACACAATTCTTTCACAAAGGTTTTATTTCAGTAACACTGTGTGAATAACTTAGGAGGAGGCCATGCCTCTTCAAAACTTTAAAACATAAACCATTGTCAAAGGTTTTATTTCAGTCACACTGTTAGCCTGAGATCTTGTTTTTTGGCTTGGCCATGACCACTTGATTTACTACAATGTGCCATGCTTGTGACTTGAAATTACATGCATAATTGCATGATCACTGTAATAATATCCTACTTATGTAGCTTTTGTGACTTCTCTAAAACAAGTACTACCAAGTCAGGTACATTATATATCATAAACTTGAATGTTGTGTTCAATGCAGGGTTCATCAAAACTAATCATGAAGTCAAAACAATTACATTCTAATAATTTCGAAAGATGTCACGAATACAGTATATACTGCAGTTTTCTTTTTTGCGTGGGTTGTGGGTTTGTCATGGTAGACACCCACTTCCTATATGAAATATCTCCCATACACAGTCTCTGAAGTGGATGTATGCATATTTGAAAAAAATATATATTTTCTACCATTACCACCTCCTGCTACTTTGATAACTGCTGCTAACTGAGAAGGGTGTCAAAATCCAACCCCTTGTCCATGTTGGGACACTCTGGGTAACAGATCAAGTTGGGGCTACTTTTTTTGAGTGGGGGTGGGGGGGGGGGTACGGCTTTAGAGTGCCTTGATTAGAGAGAGTGGCGACATGATGAGTCGAAAAAAAAATGCGTCACTTGACTCATGGTGCCATCTTGGGTTCAAATAGCATTCACTGTTAATTTGTCTGCATGGAATTCAGCTATTTTATTTATTTATTGCTGAAAACGCCGGGTTGTTGTGCATTTTGATGCACAAATAGACACCGCAAGGGCTTCAAGATGTACAGATTCCCTCTGGGAAAATAAAGTCAGCCATGTGGGATGGAAGCTGACTTCATCATTAAAGCTTTGAGAGGTAAATTTATTGTCAGGTCCCATGTATAGTAAAACTCACCTAAAATGTCATTGTATAAACCAGATATTTCGCAGTCACCGGACAAAAATCCCAAGTTTTTTTTTATTGTTTTCCATAAATAAAATAAAAATGGTATATAATGTATTTTGCACAATGGATTGTTCGCTCACATCGGATAAAATGTCCCATCCCATCGCAATGTATTTCCATTAAAACCCCTCGCATGTGGGACCAGAGTCATTTCCGTGATTAAAAGCCCAACCGTTTATTTATATCCACACTGTGATCGGATGCAGAAAAAAAAAAATCGATTCACGTCCGAATCGCGATTCTTATTTATTAAGATTCTGAATCATCCAAAATGTCCAAGAATCAATTTTTCAAAAGGCAATTTTTTTAAAACATTTTTCTTGCTTACTCGCTGCATGTACTGTTTCTCAGGCAACGGCCTCCGTACTGCAGCGTCCCCGCGAGGGGAGGGTCCGGCATGCTTCAAATATTCATGAGCTGCAGCTTAGCATGGTGGAAGGCAAATGTTTGAGTGCATTTTGGATTTTATTATTTGCTGCGTAAGAAGGAGCTTGACATGACTTATGCAGTGTGCAAAATCTGCAAAATGAAAGTCAAGTACTTCACAAACACTTCAAATCCGCAAGCCCACATGCGACGCCATCACCCGGAGCTAAAAGAAGCGGCGCAGTGGTCTCTGCCGACTACTGACCAGCGCACACTCCATCACTTCGCTAAACTGCCAGCCAACTCTGAACAAGCAAAGCAGATAAATAAATTTACATCTTTAGAATCACTTGATTAACCTTGTAAAGCTGCATTTCTTAAACATAACATTCTCAGAGCTCGTTCAATCGAAAATCAATTCTGAATCGAATTGTCACTCCAAGAATCGGAATCGAATTGAATCGTGAGTTGTTGTAAGATTCACATCCCTAGTGCTCAGACTCAGAGCCACAGCCTGAAGCCAGTGAAAGCAGCAAAGTTGCTGCTTCACTGCACAATGTTTACATTTTGATAAGGGCACAAATATATTTGGCAGAAAAAAAAAATTTCAGAGGAAATTTTGACCCGGTGATTAAATGAGGTGCAAGTCCCGATTCAGGATTTCCGTAGATGTTCGGCGCCTCCTGACTGTAACTAATCCGTTACATACATATCACTCACATCGGATAAAATGTCCCGTCCAAATCGCAATGTATTTCCATTAAAAACCCCGAGCAGTCTGGATGTGCAGAGGTACAAATTAAAGTTCAGCTCTAACACTTGCCGATTTGAGTAAAGTGGGGCTGGAGTCATTTCCCTGATTAAAAGTTTGACCGTATATTTTTTTTCAAACTGTGTCCAGACTGGGACATGAAGCCTGACATGCACCTGTTAAATCAGACACACATTTTCTGCCTTCAGTCCTTCATCTGCCATCATATTATAATAGTTTTTACAGTGCGCGCTAATTACAAATGGATCAAAAATTCCACAAATTTACAGCACAAAGTCGATAAAAGAGGAAAATGTACAGCTTACCTTTGGCTTGGAGGTGATGATTGTAGAAAGAAAAGCTTGCTGAGGGTCAAATTATTACAGAATAAAACATAATCCAGAGACGGAGAACTTTAAAACTGTCATGCACGCCATTGTATGACATGGAGTTACAGATGTGCAGCAGCATAAATCAGGCTTTAAATTAATTAAATAAGTCATCATAAATTGTAAATTTAGGTAAGTTTGATAGCTTAACTATTTTTATATTTATTCTGATAGCACCTATACCTGGATGTGTTGCTCTTTGTGGTTAAATTATTTTTTTTAAAATGTTGAGAACATTTAAGGTTCATTCAGTAGTTCAGCACAGTTGAAATCAAAATGGCACCATGTTCTGAGTTGACGCCACTCTCTCTAATCAAGGCACTCTAGGTACGGTGGGAATCGTATGTGTCCCATCACCATTACTGTAACCATGAAGTCTCAACAGGAACCTTGAACATGGGAAGGCTAATGAAACAAGAAGTCTTTAACAGCAGATCAGGCAGAGGAGGAATTGGGTTGTAATCCAACGGCTGTGAAGGCAGATGGAGGCTGAAGCAGGTCCTCACATCCTAGGGGTGTAACGATACACAAAAATCACGGTTCGGTTTTGAGGTCACGGTTCGGTTCATTTTCGGTACAGTATGGGAACAAAATGCAAAACCTACATTTGCTTGTTGTTTAAACCAACAATTTATTGTAACATTATACAAACAGGAAAATAAAATAACTGCCTAGTAATAAGTGAAATAAAATGTTCTCAAATAAACAACAAATGTATGAAACATTATAAAAAATAAATTCCGAGTAAACAGCTTTTAACAAAACATTTCTACAAGTAAAGAGCAGCACAAAGGTTCCAGCATGAAGCCCTGTTCAATTTTATTCGACCTTCATATTTTTTTGCCAGAAAAATTATCTTGTCCAAACTGTCGCACTCTATAAGGATTTTTTTTTAAGAGAATTAATGTTAAAGAATCCCTTTACTTAAGTACAATTTATTTTATTTTCTATCTCATTCTATTAACTGTTCATTTAATGTTTGTTAATATATCTTTTTAAATAAAATTTTGAAAACCAGAACATTGTGGGAGAGGCAAAAAAGTGAGTAAAACCACCTTAAAAATATTTAGAACCACAAATAAACTTGATTCTTGGTTTGTTTATTTATTTTGCCATTAAAATTGGCCATCACTTATTAAAATAAAATAGCTTCTCAAGGCCAGTGCTTCTCAAAGTCTGGGGACTATTTAATCACAGCGCAGCAAATGAGGTCAGTAGGCTGAGCGAGTTGAGTGAAGAGGATTGTAGATACAGTGGGGAAAATAAGTATTTGACCCCCTGTCAGTTTTGCAGGTTTTCCCACCTACAAAGAATGGAGAGGTCTGTAATTTTTATCGTAGGTACACTTCAACTATGAGAGACAGAATCTAAAAAAAATCCAGGATATCACATTGTATGATTTTTAAATAATTAATTTGTAAATTATGGTGGAAATAAGTGTTTGATCCCCTAGAAAAACAGATCTTAACAATTGGTACAGAAACATTTGTCTGCCATTATCGAGGTCAGACATTTCCTGTAGTTCTTGACCAAGTTTTCACACACTGCAGCAGGGATTTTGGTCCACTTCTCCATACAGATCTTCTCCGAATCTTTCAGGTTTGGAGTTTCAGCTCCCTCCAAATATTTTCTATTGAGTTCAGGTCTGGAGACTGGCCAGGCCACTCCAGGACCTTGAAATGCTTCTTACGGAGCCCCTCCTTAGTTGCCCTGGCTGTGTGCTTGGGGTCATTGTCATGCTGGAAGACCCAGCCATGACCCATCTTCAATGCTCTTACTGAGGGAAGGAGGTTGTTTGCCAAAAAAAAAAAAATAAATAAATAAAATGGTGGAATTAACAGCAACAAGCTCAAAGTGGACGTGCAAAATAAAATGCAACAAGATGAAAACACAGCTCTGAACAGTCAAGAACAGATTGAAAACTTCATTACAAACCAGAAAGCTCAAAACATGGTTAGAAAAACCACGTCGAACATGAACATCATCCATACATACACAGATTGAAATCTTACCAGCTAATGACCGGACCATGTATTAGCAAGTTCTTCATGGAGAAAGCGAATTATTAACCTTGCTTGCTCGATCTGGACAGGAATATCAGACCTCGGTGTTTGCATGGACCTCGCTAAAGCTCGGTTCGTACTGTCAACACCTCGGTCTGATATTTTCCCGTACAGACCTCACGCCCAGTTAATAATCCATTAATATTTTTGCCCTTCTATATAAATAGGCCAAAGCATTAAAAAGGACCCTGTTGATGTCAAAGATACATGTTTAGAAGACACGATGCATGAATAATTGCAATTCTCCAAAGCAGAATAATGTTCGGAAGGACAAACATCTCCAATTATTGATTGCTCAGTTTCTCCATTATTTCTGTAGGACAAAATTCCAATAGATAGTAGTAACAAGCATTTTAAAGAAATTGAAAGCGGCATATTCTGGGCAACATCTTCTCCATTAAAGAAAAAAATTAATGGCTAGGTGTGGCATCACTTATTCAACTTTCCATTTATCTTGTTGCCTCACATCTGATATTTTTGCCAGTATTAAGTCAGGCTACGATCGCTGTGTGACATCAGTGTGACATCATACACACAAGTGAATAGTGGTTCCAAATAGCATTAAAAGTGGTTATTTTCCCTTGTAATCACAGAGGAACCACTTTTGGTGCTAGAAAGCACATTTATAGCACATAAAGATGATATTGTTTACTGAGTATAGTTTGAGAAATGTAACTGTGTGTCTATTTGTTTCCTTCCCTGTTCCTCCTACATTCTTTCACCAGTTTCAACCAAGCTTCATATGTGGATGACTGCCAATCCCACAGTTGCCCTTAATTGGTTTATTTTGACACAGGTCAAGGTAATTGGGGTCAAAGATCAAAATTTTGATTTCTACTTCGATGCCCACCAAATGTGGCACACATATGGAGTTGGGTTGTGGAATTGCCTAGGCATGGTCAACTTTGATATGGCTCAGTCATTGGGGTCTTCAGTAGAAATTTAATTTTTTTGCTCACCTGTCTGTTTACTGACCAGCTCCTCCCAAGTCCTTTTGCTGATTTCTACCAAACTTTGTATGCCAATGAGATCACATGCTCAGGTGGATTCCAGCCAGAAATCAATCATTTGAGCAGGTGTGGTTGATTGACAACGACAGGTTCGGTATAGAAACAGTGAACTGCTTCTTTGACCACAATGATGTTCTAAAATTCAAATAACACAACCATATGTTCCCAACCCTACGAGCACAGTTTCATCTGAATGTAACCCCCCCCCCCCCCCCCCCCCCCCCCACACACACACACACTTCTTTCTCTCTCTGTCTCTCTTAAGGCGTGTGTGTGGTTTTGAAGTTGCATTTAGTTTGAAGTGAGCTTGTCAGTTTCTTTCATTTCCAAAGCCTAGGTCTGGTGGCCAACAAGTTAATTAAAAAAAATAAATAAATACATTTAAACTCTCAAACCAGATTACAAATGATTAAAGCACAATCATTTTTCAGTGCACTCACATTAATAATGAAAAAGTCTGAGATTTAAATTCTTCAAGTTTTATGTTACACAAGTGATAATTATGTTCTTAGAACTGATTTATTTTATTGCTGTTCCAACACTTTTTTTTTTTTTCTTTTTTTTTTTGGTATTTTGAGAAGATTGGGCTGTTATAGGAGTTAATTTTTGTAAAATCTGTTTATAGCTATATTTATACAGGCTCCAAGGATCTGCAACATTGGAACTAAGCTTCTTCAGGCAGTTGCAGATGCTGTTCTTCTGGCATTGCAAACATCTTTGTTTTAGTCTGAGAGACAAGTATCATTTCTTACGGAAGCCGACAGAGGACTTCATATAATCTTTTTTAATTCACCTTGTTATCCAGAGATAATGACATAATTAATTAGAGATCTCGAGAAAACAACACTTTTATTCCGTGATCTCGAGAAAACAGATAATTATTCCATGATCTCGAAAAAACAAAACAATTATTTCATGATCTCGAGAAAACAACTGAGATTTATAGAAGCACTGCCTGCGCCCCCCTGTGTCACAGCAATATCTGCCTGTGTCAACCCTTGATCAATATATTGCCTTATTAGGTGATCGATTATTCCAGACATTCTAAAGACCAGCGTTGCATCTATACAGAATGAGATATAGCCCCCAAGTCATCATACAAGCCTCTTGGCATAGCCTAACTGAATGACCCATTTGTCAGCTGTTTTCTCGAGATCTCGAAACAAAGGCTTTGTTTTCTCGAGATCTCGAAACAAAGGCTTTGTTTTCTCGAGATCCTGAATTAATTATGTCATTATCTCTGGATAACAGGGTGAATTAAAAAAGTATTACAAAAAGGGCCTCTGTCGGCTTCTGTAATTTCTACACACTGGAAGGAAGGACTATCCTGTTTTGAAAAAACAACATTTCGTCATGGGAGCACGGAAAAAAAAGTGAGACTTGGTAGGAAACCGTGGACAGGTGTTCTCCTCCCGTGCGGTCCACTCCGCTTTGGCTCCATCCACTTAGGACGCAGCACAGAACAAGAACTCTGCACCACATTTCTCTGTGGATCATACAGCAAACATGGCCGGCAGCCAGTTTATGGCAAGAATGGCTTTGAATCTGCCCACTTATGGGGAAAAAAGTTTGTCAAAAGGTTTGCAAAGATGGCTTAGAATGTATGCTGTGTTCACATACCTAACGGAAGTGACTGAATCTGACCTTTTTTTTTTGCTTGAAAAAGAGTGTGGTTTTACGATCATTTTCCAGCAGCTGGAAACTCTTTTTGTTGTCATGACCATTGACAAAATATAATAACAATAATAATAATAATAAATAATTATTATAATAACAATGATAATGAAATTTAAAATTAGGCTTATCATCATACTTGTAGAGCACGAATACGGTCGATGTTCAGCATCTTGGTCATGACCTTTTTTTTTTGCCTGCAAGAGTGTGTTTTTATGATCATTTTCCAGCAGCTGGAAACTCTTTTTTTTGTCATGACTATTGACAAAATATAATAACAACAACAACAACAATAATAATAAATAATAATTATTATAATAACAATGATAATGAATTTTAAAATTAGACTTATCATCATAATGAACTGGTTTATTTAATGGAGAAAAAGAATCACATTTGATTTCCTTGGCATGGGAATGCTAGTAACATTTCAGTTTAGATTTTTGTTTGATCCACAGATGAAGATCACAAATTGGGAGAAAAAAGGCAAATACTACATGATCAAATTTCTGTCAAACCTAAACCTTTAGCAGATTAGTTAATGGTAAGTATGTACACATTTAGCCTAATATGTACAAACACCAAGCTAAATATTTAGCTAAATGCTGAGACAAATATGTACCTTAATAAAAGAGCTAATTGTTCCTCCCTGAAAGACAGATTAATAAAGTGTCTAATGTAACAGCATGTTTATTCAAACTTGCAATTCATGGATATTTTGTTATGGAGTAATATTGTAGCCTGCGGGCTTTTGATGTCAATTTATATTGCAATTTCAGGGGCACTTCTAAAATATTTATAATATAATAATAAAAAATGGCTGTTTGTGCAAAATTTTGTCTTATTTTGGGGGGGGGGGGGGGGAGCACTCAGATTGTCACCTGGGGAGTAATTCAGTGTAGAACCGCCACTGATTTTATGTTTCTCACACTTGTTGGCGCAAGATTATCCATGTCAAAGTGCTTTTGCAATTAAATATAACATTTCCATAAATAACAGTATGGAGAAATCGAAACATCAAAACAAAACATATACACCAATTTCCTAAATTGAAACACTGGATCAGACAGAATCATCCTCAGTTGATTACCAGGTCCAACTTGACTGACACTGATGTATGAATTATAAGTTATCTTTCTATAAGAAAATCTTTCTTAACTTTTAATTGAAAACATTGACGTGAATAAGACGGTTTTATCTCAGCTGGTAGGCAGTTCCACAAGAGTGCATGCTAAGAGAAAGCCCTTTGGGCTGCTGACTTCTTCTTGATGTTTGAAACAGAGTAATTCTGCAGGTCTTACAAGAGTCATCAGACAGGAGGGTGTTAGTCAAGATTTTAATAAGTTAACAGCTAAACTTTAAAATCTGACTAAAAAAAGGATATCCCCACAGAGCCAACTTGTGCTATGCCAGAGGGTGTGAAAGAGAGGAGGCAGGGTGAGCGGCAGCTCCTTTTCATTTAATGCGACAGGCACAGAACACATTGTTTCACTGGGGCAGAAAAACTGCTTCATCACAGAGGCATCACCTCAGCATCTGTGTGGTATCTTTGGCGTCAAACTTTTTTCTGTGCGAAACTGTCAATTATGTAATAAAACTTTCCCCGGGAATCACACATAGTGTTAAAGTTGAGCATCTTTGAGAGCTTCCTCACTGACCTTATCAGTGTCACAGTGGATCAATATGTGCCCCCCTGCTAAGTACTTGTAATTTCATTTCCCCTGTGGCCAAGACCTTGCACTTCTTTTTCTTCTTCCTGTAGCAGATAATACTTGTAGATTCTACATGTTACATTAGCTGGACCTTCAGTAGCATTTCTTCACAAGAATTGCTCTAGTGTGTGAAAATTGAGTGGTTCTCCTGTTCTCCGAGTATCAGATGTCATGAAGGGAGGCTGCACTGGGGATAATTTGGATGACGGATTACTGGAGGGGAAGTGTTCAAAGTGGTGATCACTCACTGCACGCATGCACACGTACCGCGTGCACGCTGCACCGCTGGAGAGCGGCAGGACAGTGGCGGCATTGTGGAAAACGAATATTTATGACTAAACCGCCCACGTACCTGCAATCCCACAACAACCAAGGCGGTGGGATAGACAGGATCATTTACGAAACCAACAAAGGAAAAGACAGAAACAGATCTGCCACAGCAGAGCGCTACCATGGAACGGCCAACACTGAACAAACCCTGTGAACGGAGATTTACAAAGCAAAAATAGAGGAGAGATACAGAGAAACAGACAGATAACGCAAAATATGAATCAGAATGTGTAAACATGTACAGGCCTAATCTCATCATCCCTCGTCCTCCCGGGCCTGAGATCAGATGCTCGATTAATGCGGGAGATGAAAGAAAAGCAGCAGAAGCCATAGGCGGAGAGATATAGGAAGCAATAAGAGATAGGCCTCTATTTTCATGACAGCATGGTGCGATGTGTGGGCGGTATAACGGTGTGTGTCACGCCTAATAGCAACAGGTTGAAATAATGAGACTAATTAGAAGTAATGAGCTGCAGGGGTGATTCCAGCCATATCAGTGACTGTTGTTATCAACGTCACCATAGCTGAACATAACTGTGTTTGAGATCTGTAAACTCAGAGTCTCTGATGCCCAGCAATGCATGGGTGTGTACCATTAACGCATAATTCTGGGAAATATTTCTACTTCTTATTCCAGTGAAAAAGAAAATTTGTATAAAACTCCCAATTGGAAAAAGTCAGGAAGGCATGGAAAATGAAAAACAGAACATTCATTCATATTCTATACACACTTACTCTAAATAAGGATCACAGGGGGATTGGAGCCTATCCCAACAGTCATAGTGTGATGTAGGGCACACCCTAGACAGGATGCCAGTCTATCACAGGGCCACTTGTAGGCAAACAGATTTACACCCATACTTATGTTCAAATTGGAGACACAAGTTCACCTAAGCTCTTTGGAAGTGGGAGGAAGCCAGAGCACCTCTAGGGAACCCACGTGAAGATGGAGAGAACATGCAAAGGACCAGGCAGGACACCATTCCACAACATTCTTGCTGTGAGGCAACAGTGCTAACCACTAAGCCACAGCGCTGCCCTGAGAACATGCACACATTTGTGAGAAATTAATTTAAAAATATTTAAGATACATGGTGCAGCCTTTAAGCCACTGTGCCACGCGTCATTATTGTTGTTGTTTGGAAAAAGACATCTTCAAAATGCCTTCAAATGTGGAACATTACTCTAACTTAAATAGCCAACAGCGAGAGAGAGAGAGAGAAAAAAAAACTTGTTTACTTTTTGTGGAAATTGCAGTCTGATTGGCCGGGAGGTTGGTAATATCACTAGACACAAATTTGAGGTGTATTTGAAGCAATGTATGTTTTTAAACTTTCACTATGGAGCTCTGAGCCTGTTGCAGCTCTCAGTCTGTGACTGGTCCATGATTACAAAACACAGAGATTTGCGCCATTTAAAAAAAATTAATACTGATGTCGCCGACCGAATGGTCCCCCTTAAAAATTGGTCCCCCCTGCCTTCACTGCGCATGCGTCATTTCAGTGCGTCAGCAGCACCGATTATCACCTTATTTCTGCTTAAAACTGCACTCCAATCACCATTCATCTCAGCGACAGATATCTGAAGCTTGTGTACAACAATCATTTCCACATAAATTCAGCATTATTTCATAATAAAAGACGGGGGACCGATCACAACGCCACAGCAGCACATCTGAATCTGACTCAGAGTCTGACTCTTTACACCCAAAGTGATCAATGCTGACAAACTAAAACCTTTTAAATCATTCTAAAGTCAGTTTAAAGCAGAAACTAGGCCGTTTTAAATAGAAAAGAGCCAATAATCGATGAATGCCTGCTGATGTTCTGAAATGATGTACGCGCAACAGCACGTCAGACTCAGATCTGCTGCTATCACACTCTGATTGATCCCCCATCTTATTATGAAATAATGCTGAACTAATGTGGAAATGATTGTTGTACAAAAGCTTCAGATATCTGTTGCTGAGATAGATGATGACTGGAGTGCAGATTTAAACAGAAAGGAGGTGATAATTGGTGAATTGCTGCTAATGCTAAAAAATGATGCATGCACAGTGAAGGCAGGGGGGCCACCGGGTTTATAGGGAAGCAGACAATGTGCACGTGCTGATTTGGTGACTTGGGTTTAATTAATACGCTTAACATCAATTAAAAAATACCTTGATATGAGCATTTCTGCTCAAGGAGGTTGGTTTCTGTTGCCATCCACACAGATACTGCTGCATGGCTTCCTGATATCCCAAACCACAGTGAGCTGAGGGTCAAAAAAGGTGTGTGCATTATTTGCGTGTCAAAAAATTAGTGACGTTAAAAAGAAGTTGCGTTAACACGGTAGTACCATGTTAATGCAACTTCCCTTTTACCTGCCAACAGAAGGTAGTGGAATAAGTGATTTTGTTACATGTAAAAGTAAACTTTAAGTGGTTATAGATTTAGCCGGTCTTGTGATGGATTGAACACATGCTTAAATGTAAATGTAAAATCACAGTAACTGTATTGACACAAAGAAATGTATAACACAAGTGCATGAGATTCCCATAAACATCATGATCATAGGACCAGTTAACAAGTACTCAAAGGTAGCAATTAACTACCAGATTTTCTTCTCTGACCCTTGTGAAAGTGAAGTTGAGGGAGTGGCTTTTTTTTTCATTTGAAGCTGTGGAAGGCCTTGAGAGAGAAAAGGCTCATTCATGGTCACATTCTGCATTTGTTTCAGTTTTCTGACACAAATATATACACATTTTTTTCCCTGAAAGCTTACTGATGAATTACAGATAAATTCAACCCAATTGTAGGGGCAGTGTAGCTAATGTTAAAGCGAGACACAACCCTAAAGCAACAGGACATGATGATGACAGTTAACAATGGCAGAATATTTTGAGTGGAACTGTATAAATTATCTAGTGTTGAAGTAACTTTGTAGAAGGTTTGCAATGCCCTCTAGTGGATATTTTGCTCAACATCCATGCCAACATAAAGGACATATGGAAGTATGTGGGCAGTGATGGTTATATCATTTGCAAGGCACAAATAAATTTACTTAAATGGAGCATAAATGAGCTGTTACTGCTTGGTTAATTATTATACATCTAAAGCAGTCTAATCTTGTTTAGTTGACTAAAACTCACTTAGTTGACTAATCTTTTGGCGTTAACTGTTGCATATAACATTTAGTTGGCTAAAGCTTCGACTTCGCCGACTCAAGTTTTTAGCCTGTTACAGAGGAGGCTAATCTTATTTTAGTCAACAAAACTTCACTGCCTTAACTGAAAAACAGCGGCTATCACGTGTTGAGTTTTTTCTGCCTGCCTGAACTCCACCCAGTAGTTTTATGGGGTGAACAAACTCAATCACTAACAGGAGACGGACTTCAAATAAACAGATGTTTTAAGAGATACCTACACTGAGAACAGTCATCTAAGGCAGTGCTGAGGTTTTCCAGGAGCAGACGTCACATGCACTGTCAGCAACAGAAGAGCCACCATCTTAGGGCTGAGCTGTTCTTATTCTCGCATTTGACTGCCCCCAGGTGGGTGGTTTGCCTTGTCCTTGTGTATCAGTAGCACTATGTGATTGAGTGAAAACTTTTGCATCGGTGTGGTAAGTGGGTGATGTGATTGCGTTGTTTGTTCAAGCAGCATGTGTAATAACAAAACTTTGTGACAAACTTGTTTGTGTCAGCATGATAAGCAAGAGCGGAACGTTGCATCAGGGGTCCCCATGTATGTCCCAGACAGATATGAAGTACTTGTTTTTATCAGTTAGACTGCACGCAATGCAGTTAGGTTAAGTCCAGTTTGTAACATTAAGTGAACAGAGGACATATGGGTGTGCATCAAGACTGCACACAAAGCAGTCAGGTTAAACCCAGTTTGCAGTTAAGTGATCTGAGGACATGTGGGTGTGTATTATGGAACATTCCGAAACATGTGCCACCCCTTGATGGAGCAGGAAGGAAGAAGAGCCTTGCGGCCAGAGCAGGTGTTCCTGGACTGGAATAATCCATTGGAAAAGCTTACAGATGCCAAGGCCAGGAGTGCTTCTCCTCTGATGTGGCAGACTCAGCCATGTTTGTAGCAGATAGACCAACCCAGAAGTAAACAAAACTGTCACGCATTGGAGGCGTTTCTTGGCAATGGCCCTGGCGAGGCTGCTTATGGTGTCGATGTGAAATGGAGATTAGATGGCTAATGTTGGGCAACTAACCTTAGTCGACTAAGCGAGTTTAGTAGACTAAAAGATTTCACCACTTTCTGAAACTGGGCCCTGTGGGGTTGTGGTCAACACTGCATTGTTGGAAGATCCATATATCTTCAGGGTGACAAAATACACTTTTAGATCTCTCAGGATGAGCATCTACAAGTAAAATCAATTACAATCTTTCCCTCACTTTACTATTCTTGTTCTCCATTGCATGTCCTACTTGCTTCCATTAAATGATATTACTCCTCATTCTGCAGCAAATCATCTCATGACTTTTTAAAGAGAAGTTAGGTGGCTTTGGCATCAAGCTTTTTCTCACAATATGCACAACATATTGGATGTGTCAGTAGTCCGAGGAGTGTGAAATGCCTGCACATAAAGAAACAGCATGCCTCTGTATTCCAAAATAAATATTTGCACAATGACTCTTCAAGGTTACCCTGCATGACTGTAGTTATTACAAATCAAAATCAAACCCATGAACAAAGTTCAGTTTTGTTCAGTCATGTGTAACCCGGCTGTTACATTAGGTGAAGTTCAATAGTATGAATGTACTGGAAAGTAACAGTTGTATATTTATAGTTCTACGCTACGTGTCAGTAGATAAATTTGACTCTGAGCAGAGGGAGACTGACACCAGAAATTGTGTTTTGCTGGTACCATATATTTTATAAAGACAATGAAACAAACAACATAGAACAAACAAGTGATATTTGAATGGCCATTCATAGAAAAATTCATAATTGGAAAATTTTAATTCAAAGTTTCACCAAAAACCTGCAATGCAAGAGTCCACGTGACTTCTTGTCACAGTCTGCATAAACAAAGTTCATCGGCCCGATTTGTAAAGAGTCCGAGGTTATCAGAGTGAGAGTGCTGGGGAAATGTGAGAGAGTTTATGGAGTTTGGGCCGAGGGCAGAGGGACTTAGAATTTAAAGGGCGGCTGCAAAACCACCTATCCGACCAGAGCAGAAGCAAGTACAGTTCATCCACAGGTGTGGAGTTGAGTTGAGCTTCAGGCCTTATTGCTCTCCATGAAGCATCATAACATCCGATCAGTTAGTGGCTCGGTGCAGTGTTATAACAGATCAATCAGTCGCTCCGTGAGGCATCACAACATCAAGCCTGGTTCACATGGCAAGATAATTACACCGATATCGGACCCGATCTTCCCATTCCGACAATCTTAAGCACGCCCCGACAATCGTGATGACGCTAAATATAATCTTATCAGATATTCCTGCCATGTGTGGTGTGTTAAGAAGGACGTGAGGAGCTAAATGTGACATGCAGCCAATCAGAAAGCGAGGTGTTTGACCTGGGAATGTTCGTGTGAGAAATCTGTTTGTGTGTATTGTTTTTACCATGTGGCTGACACCACACACTGTACAACTAAACCTGTCAGATCTATGATTTTTTTTTTTTAATCTCCAAGTGTGTGGTCTCTCAGGTTTTGAAAACCTACAGATAATTTTTAAATCCTGTGGTTGACAACACTGTGATATAACCAGTCGCCAGCAGATGGCAGTGTTCTATGCATTTTGATGCCCGTTATATCACACGACCTAAATCACAAGTTAACAGACTTTCCGGCTTTTGGAGAAGCAACCTGGGCTTCTTCTGGCATTTTTACATAAAAGAAACACAATAAACAATGTCTATAAACCCAGAGAATATATTCACGTGAGTTTTAGACACAGTATACAAAGAGTTTAATGCTGTTGTCCATGTGGAGCCTGATCAGAGCGTCTCAAATGCATTTCTTCTGTGAATGTACTGAGATTCCCATAATGCACCTGGATACAGCATGTCCACACTAAAACCTTCAAAATTAGTGCATTACTTTAAAACTAAAACATATCTGATATTTTCACTTTATAAAGCTTCAGACGTGACGTTAATTCAAGTAACTTGTCCGAAATTAGTTTGGTTAAAATTTTAACCGTAAGTTAAAACTGTGTGCCTCTGGATGACATGGGTGATATTGCCAGTGTGTCAGTATGGGGTCAAAAGAAATTTGTTTTTTTTTCTTTTCTATGACCAGTTCTCCTTTGTCTGCAGAGAATAGAGCGGTTTCTTCTAGAACTAGCTCTTCTCTGTCTGTAGAGGATAGAAATGCACATCTACTACAAAAAGCTACATCTGCAAAAATGTTAGCGGACTAAAAATTATTGGTCTGATGGTGGTTTTCAAAGTTATCTGAAAAGCTAATCCGATTATGAAAACATTATCTTCGCTAATTAGCGGTTAGCAGATTAGTGGAACTGTGCCCACCACTGGTTAGGAGGAAGTTGGAATGAAAAGGTGGATTAATTTCTAACATGATTTGTTTCACTGCACTAAGGAACGCGTGCGCGCAGAGTGCAATGGTACCAAACATGGAACCAAATTTGCACACTAAATACAATGCAACACAAATGGGATGAATAATCCATGTCATGTGACATACAAAGCACCAATCAAATGATAAGGATCCACTCAACCGTTATATAATGCAAAATGACTGAAACACTTCAAAATTGCATCACCACTCAATGACTGGCATAAGAAGAACCTGACAATGAGAGTGTTTCCTCTTTTGAACCACCAAAAACAAAACTTTAAAACGGGTATATAGAAAATACAGGCCCCAAAGTAGAAACTCAATGCAACAAAGTACAGTGTGTCCATGGAACACATCTAAATCCTCACTTTTCCAGACTGTTTTTTTATTTGATTTCATTTATTTCTGTTTTTTTTATAGATACATGAACATTTCCAATTCATGGAATATTTGGAATTCAATTAAAGCACGCAGTAATAAATAGAAAAAAGTAAGTCCATTCCGCTGCTCCCTTGTTTTCTGTCAGGGGTCGCCACAGCAGATCCGATGTGCATTTGCTTGTTGAATAGGCACAAGTTTATACACCAGATGCCCTTCCTGACACAACTCCACATTACATGTAGAAACTGGGGGTGACGTGATGGAAGCTTCCAAGACATCTATGACAATCTTGAAGAAGTTCCAAGCTTCTGTGGTTGTACCTGAGATGAAACGAGCTTTTATGAGTCACCATTGGACTTTTAAGAAGCCACGAGTGAAAAGTTTGAAATGTTTGTAAGATTCTTTCACTTAACCACTTAACCAGATTTTTAAGATATTCTGTATAAAAACAAGCCCTTATACTGGAGCTTACTGAAATTTTACTTGTTAAATGATTGTGTCTTATATTAAGTGCATATTAAATATTTTTTACTAGAAAATTAGACAACTATATGTACTTGCTCAGAGGTTGTGTTTTTTCCTACAACCTGGATTTCATTTTGATGTAACGGCTCCAGGAGCATTCATTGTAAGGTGGAACCCAAAACCGTGAATATTAAAAAAAAAAAAAACTGATACTGTTACTAAATACTTAAATACTGTTCAGAACCAACAGGTATAAATAAAATGAGAATCTGATATAAAGCCCCAATATGAATGCCGTCTTGCTGGTTGAGTTTTAAAATAACATTTACAATCCTGACATCAACACGAATTATAGTTCTAGTTTTTTCTTTCCTTTTTTTTAAATGAGCACAATATTGATATATAAACTATATTAAAGGCTCATAGTTATCATGATTGGCTCGTACTGCAGCAGAACTTCACATATTTTCTCATATTCGAAGCAAAATTCATAAAATGGTGGAAATGTGGAGGATGCAATGTTATTATGGCATCAGTAGCCAAATCAAAAGACAGATTAATTTTAGCTCTTTAATTCGGAGGTATAGTACAGCCAGGACCCCCACCCCACACCCTCCACCTCTTGTTTGTCCTCCACTTCCTATTCCTCTGTTCATCTTCCGTCTTTCGTCTTGATCGCCTTCCCTCAGAGGAACAACAAAGCTCTTCATCAAGAAGACGTCAGGCGTCTGTCAGAGTCCAGGCCAGTCTCAGTGTGATTGATTTTTGGCCCACCTGCATCTTTCGTAATGACTGTCGGTTATTTTCCTCCTCACTCGGCCTCCATTCAGGATCTCCTGCCACTGCAGCACCCAGCAGCTAAATCTTTCAACCTCACCCCAACAGAGCTTTATCTAACTTGTCTTCAGAAAAGATTTAGGTAGGTTTGCCAGATTGAGTGGGCTGGTCCTCCAGCTAGCTGAGAATCTAGAAGAGAACATCAAGTTTTAAAGCAAAACAACTGTGAATGTTATTGCTCTGGAAAAGTCATTTTCACTTTGTACACAGAATTTCAGCTTAATCAAAGATTTTTTTTTAAAGCATAACTAGAAGGGCACCAAGAACAAATAGTCCCAGATAGAGGTGGGCGATACTGGGAATTTTGGTATTGATCCGATACCAAGTAAATACAGGCCCAGTATCGCCGATATCGATACCGATACTGATACATTTTAATATTTAATCTTCATAGATCCAAAGGATCCAAAAGACCAAGGATAAAATTTCACCAAACATTGTACGTGACAACAAAATACTTTATTATCGCAATCAACATTTTTGTTTAAAAAAATATCACTCAACACAACTTAAACCTGCCACATGGATGGATGTTCGGCTCTCCCACAAACATCATTTGTGAAGAGGAGGCATTACACCAAGCTGGACAAAAAAACGACCTGTCAGATGGTCAAATGGTGGATGAGCTCCTTTTGAGTCATGATGACAATCATGACTCAAAAGGAGTTTGGATTTGGCGGATTACACAGAGGAACTCAATCCTTAGTTGGACCCAAAGACAATTCCAGCAATGTGTTGTGGGGCCTGTAAAGTGTCACGAGACACGTCACAGTCATCCACTGAGTGCAGCTGTTTCCATGTCATTGTCTTGATCACCTCCTGGTGCTGTACCCAGATCATTTCTGGGTGAGAGAGAGACGTCAACTAATGCCCAACTCACATTATGTCATTAAAATGTCCTCAACTTTGATGCACCAGATCAATCAAAAAGTTTATCTCATGGACAATTTCATCTTAACCTACGCCAAAGTTGGTTCATAGCATCAATATTCAAAATGTGATTAACTGCTGAAATTATTGTGTACAATAAAAATTTGTACGCTCCAAGTATTGTTATACTGTGACTCAACAAGAAGTAGAAGAAGCCAGGATTTTTTTTTATTAAAACTTAAAAACACACACATGACCTTTTCACACAACATTGAAAATTATGTTTTTTAGACTAATAATGCAATGTCACAACTACCGGCATATTTTTATCCCAGTGTTTTGTTTTTTTTAAGATTCATATTTATGCAAAAAGATGACATGGCATGATCTTTGCTCATGGATTGCTCGCTACACTTGGCTTCTTTAAACCCAATTAAAAGCAGCTTTATTGCCTATAAAACCATTGATAAATAATGGTCAAGGTTACTCAGAATGCCTTGCTTAATATCCCCAAAAACCTGCCTACTGAGCACTGCACATGCTGAATGTTAAGTATTTACTGGCTTGATGATGGATAAGGAACAGGTGTGGTTGTCAGTGAGACAGAGTGAATGCTTTTGCACAGGAATGTACTAAGTCAGAGAAGTAAGCTGTTACTTTCTGATGGTTTTACATGTTGGTTGTTATGGAAATAACAGTGGAGAAGAAGGAACTTTTCAGCAGACCCTCACAGAGTTAAAAAAAATACCCAACCTTACCTTCACAACAATGTAGCAACAGAAATAATCTAAAGCTTATGCTGATGAGCAAAACTGTTGGAATTATTTGGTAGAAATTAAGTCATACCTGGCAACGTGACGGTATAGGCTGGGGTGTGTGTGTGTGTTTGTGTGTGTGTGTGTGGGGGGGGGGGTTCAGACTAGAGGCTCATCAGTCCAAATCCCTGTCAGATCTGAGAAACACAAAGGGGCCTTGGGGGAGGCCCTTAATCCCCACATTTGTCCTGATGTGCAGTATAGCGCCTTAAATGACGGTGTAACCCAGTGGATTTTAGTGCCCAAAAGAAGAAAACTATTATTTTAGTGCCCAAAAGAAGAATACCATATATTGTAACGTCAGTCATTTCTAAACTGTAAATCAAGGCCTCTTATAGGTCAAAATAGAAACACTGTCTCCCCATTGGCTCAAGACTCCAATTAGTCGCCCCCCTCCCTTGCCAAAGCAGGTGCGCGCTCATGTTTTTTCTGTTGATTGAGAGAGACGAAAGCACACGCAAAAGAACCTTCGAGAGAGACGAAAGCACACGCAAAAGAACCTTTGAGAGAGGTGAAAGTGCACGCAAGAGAACCTGAGGATTCTATACTGAATAAAATCAAAGCTAATCAAATTACTTCATCTGAACAAAACCACACTGGACCTGAGACATCGGAGGACCGGACCCGACCCACCACTGCAATCTGAAAGCCATTGGAACACTTTGATGAGTGGATCGACACGGAGAAATTCGGAGCTAACAGCTAAAAGTTTACTGTCAAGCTAAAAAATGAAAACTCACTGTCTTAGATCTGTGAGGAACTGGGCTGGAGGACTGGACTCTGATGAGAATAACTATAGAAGCATCTCACTGAGTGGTTTGGAGCGGAGCAAATGAGAGAGCTAGTTAGCAGCTAATTTAGCAGCTAATGCTAAGCTAACCATGTTTTGGACTATGGGGAAGAAATGCACGGGGTCTCCAGGGGAGCTGCTGTGTGTTTTGCAAGGGCATGTCCATCTTAGGTGCTTATGAATTATTAACTGCCATTTTCTGATAAAATATGCCACGAGAACAATACAAATGCACAGTAAAGCTAAACTATTAAGAAGATTTGAGAAATATTTTATTTTTGCACTTATTAAAAGAGCGGTGCTGTGACGTCACCGTTGTCTTTTGTACTAAGCTCATGTTGCACTGTGAAAGAGTTGAGAAATTGAATGTTTTTATATATTCTCAGTGTAATATTTTTGAAGTTACACAGTACATTCTAAGTGTTGTACTGTAAAGAAGAGGTTTACCATGGTTTATGGTTTATTACACTATGATATATAATATGAATATTTGTTATTATATACTGTACTGTATGCTTATGGGATATGTTTTGCATTCCATGATTATTAGCTACATTGGGAAAAAAATATTTGAACATGATTATTTGAAATAATATTTGTTGATGCTAGTGTGTAAAAGTTAAGCACTTACACTAACCAAGCCATAGTGATTTCGAAATGTGAACTTTGTAGTAACAGTTCTGTTTTCCACAGGCTGTTTTTTCCCCCCTTATTCTATCTATTGGATTTGGAGCTGGAATTCTCCTTGACGAGGGAGATGGCGAGCCTACCCTGTTGAACTGAACCGAACCGGAGTTGTCCTTTTGAGAGAGCAGGTCGCTCTCCCAGCAACACAGACAACTGGAGTGTGGTAGGAAGAACCACATAAAGGAGTTACTAACAGTATGTTGAATGTTACAATCAAGTTAGACTTGGGTTATTGTATTAGAATTTTTTAAGAGGTCAAGAATCTAGATTTAACACCCCAGCTCTGAATCACTTGTGCACAGCAGTCTGCAGCCAACATACCTCATCATCGCATCAGACAGCAGGGGAGGAGCTGTCTAATTCTTAGCGGTGCTGAAATGACTACCAAAATCATTTTTCTTGCAAAGTCAAGAGTGCACCACTACATGATAAACCTTAAGGCAAGAAGAGATTATAATAAAATGAAGCCTATAGCATAACAAGACAGAAGAGAGATTTTTTTTTTTAGACTTTATTTAAAGATCTGCCGACCAAAGGCACCTTCACACTTGGATGAATTTGATCCCTGCACTGGCACGCAATCTGGCGTATCAGTGAGTAAACTCATTGTTAACTATTGCAAACTGTGTGTTATAAACTTTGTGCGGCTGTGTGCCAGTGCACAAGGACCTTACAACTGTCCACTGTGACACGTGTGTGTCTGCTTGCTGTCCTCACGTAGACATACATAAAAACATATATCGCTGTTGCGACCAGCTGCAGTGAGCTAGCGCATGGTGCACACATTGACAGGCTGTCCCAGGTGAAACAAACCATCAGATCATAGCACACAGCGGGTGATCTGAATTGTCACATCACTCACGTGAGCTCTGTTCCATATGACGCAGTGTCTGTCCCACGGTGCGGTCCACAGGACACGCGTCTCGGGCCGGACACGCATCTCGGGCCGGCTGGACATGCCAGGCCAGCAGAAGTGGACATTGTAAGAGCTCACTGCTTCATTCATATCATGTCATGACTGTATGTCTGTGACTATAGGCCATCGACATAGGAACAGACGGTCATACTTGTATTGTCCGCTCAATAAGAGGGATTCAATAAAATGCAATTTTTTCATGGTGTGTGGTTTTATTTTGTTTTCTCCACAGCAGATCCGTGATGTGGTGCAACATGTTCCAGCTGTTTTTTCCCCTCCACAACAGTGGCAAATACGATGCTTTTTTCACCATCTACACCGTCTAATTTCTTGTTTTTAAATATGTTTAAGGGCAGCATGGTGACTTAGTGGTTAGCACTGTTGCCTGACAGTGAGAAGGTCATGGTTCAATTCCAGCCTGTGGCCTTTCTGTGTGGAGTTTGCATGTTCTCCCCGTGTTTGCGTGGGTTTCCTCCGGGTGCTCCAGTTTCCTCCTACATTCAAAGACATGTGGGTTAGGTGGATTGGAATCTTTAAATTGTCTGTAGGATTGCGAGTGGGTGTGAATGTGTTTGTATGTCTGTTTGTGGCCCTGTGACAGACTGGAGTCCTGTCCTTGTGCTCTATGACTGCTGGGATAGGCTCCAGCCCCCCGTGACCCTTAATTGGACTAAGCGGTTAAACACGAGTGTCTGTGTGTGTAAATACATTTATCTCCTTGTTGATTTAAGGCATTTTACACTCCCGTTATAGGACAGCAATGGTAGTGCAGTGGTATAGTGCGCATGCACAAAACCGTCACAGCGGGATCATTCACGCCTGTCTGACTGTGTGTTCCTCCAAATGTTGGCTCAATGTTTTTGTGGTTCGCTAATTCGGGCTGTTTCGCCATGATTCACCCTGATTCGTACTTATTCGCGCTATGTGTGAAGTGGCCCTAAAGCACATACTGATCAACAAATAGTTGAATCCCACTTATTGAGTGGACAATACAAGTATGACCATCATTTTGTAGAAACAATGTCATTATGAAGTTACTAGGAGAATGGGAAATGACCTCACAGCCCAGAAAATGCATTTTTATGTGTCACTTTCATAATTTAAACTGATACCTCTGTGTAGTGTGCACGGGGTAAGCATCAGCCCTCTGATGCCTTTCATTCTCAAGGTTTTGACGAATGCTGAAACCGTTCCCTCAACTGTACCAATACCTCAGTGAGACTCCAGAATGTTAGATGATGAAAACATGTCAGAAGACTCAAAAGCTCCTTCATGCCGTGTGACGAAGGACGAGTAAGTGGGACTTCCAACTGGAAGCACATTGACACAAGGGACAAATCGTTTCCCCTTCCAGCTCCATTCATGTGGAAGCCAAACTCTGATCATCCACAGAGGCCAGGTTCAACTTCTGCATCTGGACTAATTTAAGTTTGAAGATCTTTCTCGTCTTTTTTTTTCTATAGCTATCTTTCCTTCCTTCCTATCCTTCCCCTGCCTTATTTTCGACAGCCAGGGACAACCGAGTGCCCACGGAGAGCAGAAATGCATCAGGGGGCATCTTTGAAATGGAGTTCTGGCTCCAAACCTTTCATCTAATGCGATACCTGGCCAAGGCAGGCTGCAGGGCAACCTCAGCTGTCAGAGGGACTGACAAGGCAGGGGAGAGGGAGGGTGGGGTGGGGGGTCTAGAATTGAATGCAACGAGAGAGAAAAAGACAAGAAAAGTTGCCTCTCTGGTGTAAATCTAGTCCTGTTTTGCCAAACCCAAAAGAGCAAGAAGAGCAAATGGAGATGAGTGGGGCACAGACATCAGACAGAAAAGAAGAGGGGATGCTGGGAAAAAAAAAATCGATGATAGACTCTTGCGGATCAGGGAAGAGGGCCAGTTTACAAGCTTGGTGTAGTGCTACATTGCTGTTCCCCTAAAAATCGTTGAAAACACTAAAGCTCCAATGTCCATAATTTAGTGTTATCTAGTGGTGTGGTTACAGGTTGATTTTGTCTCCTTTCATGTTTTTGCTTCTTTGGTGATGAGGATTCATGGTCCCTTTTTTTCTTGTTGTGATAAGCACTATGTATGGTGCGACTAGTGTATCCTCTGTGCATAAATCCACTCTTATCTATCTGAAATTACCCAAAATAAAAATACTTAAAATATATATTCTTTTGCAAGTTTATAAAATTAAATTAATGAAGCATATAAAATCTCTCTGAAACAATAGCTAGCTATTTCTGAAGTTTTATTTAGTTATAGTATGAATTATGAGTTGATAAATAAATTTATCATATACCTATAAATGATACGCCAATATGATTGGATAAAACACTAAAGAATAAATAGCAATACACCCTTTTCGCAGATGGGTAATATTTTTCATACCACCCGAGTAATCAGCCAATCCGGACAGCAGAGCGGCTCCATGACAAAGAGGCGCGGTCAGAGGAACTGTGAAATACTGGTGAGTCACTATTAATAATTTCTTACGTGTCCAACCTTGTAGGTTGATCGTTAAAAATTAAATGCGTTAGTTCTAAAAGCCATCATAATTAGTTATAGGCAAACGTTCTATTTTTTTCTACTAAGGTTTGAACTTCGAGTGTTTACACAGGAGAGAAAAGTGAGAAAATATTAATGCCTGTTTGAGAAAAGTGTATAAAGTGTGTAGTGAGGGGTTTTACAGCCTTAAAACATCTATAATAATTGTAAAAAAATAACGCCGACTACTTCGCGGATTTCGCCTATCGCGGGTTATTCTTAGAACGTAACTCCCGCGATAAACGAGGGACCACTGTATATGATAAAATCGTTATCAACTTGTTAACCAATGAATAAGGCTTTTTACACCCTTCAGAAAACCATACAACATTTATCATTTATAGGTATATGATAAAATCGTTATCAAGTTGTTTTACCAATGAATATGACTTTTTGGGTTGTCCTTGATAACTGATAATACCTTGGCCAGCAATTCAAAGGTCTGGGAGCTGGTCCACATCATGGCTGTTCTGTTAAAAGCAGCCTCTCCTTGTCACATTTCTGTCTGGCTCTGTGATTACAGAAGCAGATTCATCAGTGTGGTGTCCCGCATATAGCATATAGCATTAGCATGCCGCAATGTGGCACAATCCACAGACGCAGCCAATTCCACACTTTCGGGAGAGAAAACGTTTTGTCGAGAATTTGCTCCTGGCCACACGAAAGTAAAGGATAAAATCCATAGTTAGGTCCATGTTTTGAAGACCATCCACACGCTGTGCTGGGCTTCACATCTGCTATTTGTGCGAGACACACTAAAAAAAAATCCTGTCACTTTCCTCCTCAAAATATTATCTTTGGACAATCTGTCTACCTAACAAGCAACAATAGTGATGTGACTACATCCTTGCAAAACACACATTTTAACCATTTTGACGTATTCACCATCAAACTCTACAAAGAACACTGATTCATACTTAAAAAAAATAAAATAAATAAATTTGCATTTCTCCTCATTCATTTTAGGGCCTTGACCTGAGATAATGTCACCAAAATTCATCTTCCTCACAACTCGCGGTTTCTGAGAATTTATCAGAGGCAGGTGAAATCAAGCTAACTTTCCCATGTTTATGACTTAATTTCTCTGGGCATATGGCACCAAAAATAAAACAAAACACATCAATGTTTTCATAATTCTTTCGTTATTTAGAATAGCCAGCTCATTTGACATTTTATTTACTAGTGATACACACTATAAACTTGTATCTTTTCATTGTTGTTGTTGTGTTCTGTCTCGTCCGTGTCTGTGGTCTATGTTTATGGTCTTTCCTTTGTCAGTGTCCCTTATGTTAATTGTCATTGTGATTCAGTCCCGTGTCCATGTCTCAGTGCTTTTGTGTTGTTTTTCCCTGTTTGCACTCATTTACATCTTTGAATTCCATGTTAGTTTTCTGTCTTTTCTTACTTGGTTATCTTGTGGTTCTCCTTTCACCCACTTTGTATTAGTCACTTATTGTGTGTTTGTAAGTGTGTTTTGTTTTCCGGCCTCCCCTATTCCTGTGCCCTCCACACCTTGAGCTCATCTGTTCATTTGTTTTTCAGTACTTAAGATGGCATTGTTTCCTTTTCTGTTTGCCAGGTTATTCTTTGCCCCCTTCTGTTCATGACTTGTGAGTATTGATTGTCTTTGTCACCTCCCGTACTTTGCTGTGTGTTATCTGCTGCAATATCTCACGGCATGTCATGATTCAGCATCATGAAATATACACTAATCTATTTGCTTGTAATATTGTCATGAAAAGTACCAAATTTTCATAACGGGAACATGAATTTATTCGAATACATTCCGTGACGGGTGCACAAAATGAAAAGTGATGGGTTTGGGGGAGGTTGTGGTTAGGGGAAGAGTTAGTAATAGTAGGAAAAAAAAAAAAACCCTGTCACGAAAATTTGAGTCATTTCGTAACGGGAGCACGGAAAAAACTCGTGAGACTGGGTTGGTTATCCATGTGTATTCGAATATTTCTTTGACACCTTCTTGAGGTTTTGGCTATATGACTTCCCTGCATTCCTTGCCCTTCCTTTTACCCATTTGTTTGTTACTTGTGTTTTGATTTATGTATGTTCATTTCTGTTCATTTTTGGGTTCACGTCTGCAACTGTTAACCTGAAAGTTGCAGGTAATCATACACTAATGAACTACTACTGTATATAAAACATATGGTTATAATAAGTGGTAAATTACATTTATGGGGGCTAATAAACACCCCCAAAATCCTACAAAATGTTGCTTTAAACCAAACATCACAGATTTTTGTTTCTGCTGCTGATCAATGGGGCAGAAACAGAAGTGTGAGAGGATAACAAGTGTGCTGAAATGACTGATGCACATGCATTCTGTCAGCAAGCTGCTGCTGCTTGTTCTGCGAGATCTGCCATTTCGACAAGAAACGTCAAAAAGTGCATGGTGAGATAGGCATGTGCGTGTGTGCGCACATGCAACAATGCTTCTCTCTGAAAACAGGCAGCTTCCATTGGTGAGACATATAATAACTCAAAAGGCTCTTATTGACAGCTGCTGTCTATAAGCATGAAGGACTGTGAGCCTGACAAATGAATTCTCTCAGATCTGCACACAGACGTTCTGCACAGGGAATCAGAGAACGCTGTGAGGCAGATCCGTCCTAAGTCCTAAATGGAGTGTGCGGAGCAGAGGCAGTGATCATTATCGAGACGAACTGTGCAGTTAAAGCTGAAAGAACATTGTTTACTTCAAACAACGGCCAGAAAAAGGAAAATGAAAGTTCATTTTAAATCTGAAGGTATTTAAATGTAATCTGCTCTTTATTAAAACCGCACAAAACTTGTCAAGAGGTAAAAGTTTGGCTTCAGTGAATTTGAATATGGCCAAAAATAGCATATATATACTCAACAAAAATATAAATGCAACACTTTTGGTTTTGCTCCCATTTTGTATGAGATGAACTCAAAGATCTAAAACTTTTTCCTCATACACAATATCACCATTTCCCTCAAATATTGTTCACAAACCAGTCTAAATTTGTGATAGTGAGCACTTCTCCTTTGAGATAATCCATCCCACCTCACAGGTGTGCCATATCAAGATGCTGATTAGACACCATGATTAGTGCACAGGTGTGCCTTAGACTGCCCACAATAAAAGGCCACTCTGAAAGGTGCCGTTTTATCACACAGCACAATGCCACAGATGTCGCAAGATTTGAGGGAGCGTGCAATTGGCATGCTGACAGCAGGAATGTCAACCAGAGCTGTTGCTCGTGTATTGAATGTTCATTTCTCTACCATAAGCCGTCTCCAAAGGCGTTTCAGAGAATTTGGCAGTACATCCAACCAGCCTCACAACCGCAGACCACGTGTAACCACACCAGCCCAGGACCTCCACATCCAGCATGTTCACCTCCAAGATGAAGACAAAGCTGGCGTTTGGCACGTTGGAGAGGTGTTCTCTTCACGGATGAATCCCGGTTCACACTGTCCAGGGCAGATGGCAGACAGCGTGTGTGGCGTCGTGTGGGTGAGCGGTTTTCTGATGTCAGTGTTGTGGATCGAGTGGCCCATGGTGGCAGTGGGGTTATGGTATGGGCAGGCGTCTGTTATGGACGAAGAACACAGGTGCATTTTATTGATGGCATTTTGAATGCACAGAGATACCGTGACGAGATCCTGAGGCTCACCATACATCCAAGAACATCACCTCATGTTGCAACAGGATAATGCATGGCCCCATGTTGCAAGGATCTGTACACAATTCTTGGAAGCTGAAAATGTCCCAGTTCTTGCATGGCTGGCATACTCATCGGACATGTCACCCATTGAGCATGTTTGGGATGCTCTGGACCGGCGTATACGACAGCGTGTACCAGTTCCTGTCAATATCCAGCAACTTCGCACAGCCATTGAAGAGGAGTGGACCAACATTCCACAGGCCACAATTGACAACCTGATCAACTCTATGCGAAGGAGGTGTGTTGCACTGCATGAGGCAAATGGTGGTCACACCAGATACTGACTGGTATCCCCCCCCAATAAAACAAAACTGCACCTTTCAGAGTGGCCTTTTATTGTGGGCAGTCTAAGGCACACCTGTGCACTAATCATGGTGTCTAATCAGCATCTTGGTATGGCACACCTGTGAGGTGGAATGGATTATCTCAGCAAAGGAGAAGTGCTCACTATCACAGATTTAGACTGGTTTGTGAACAATATTTGAGGGAAATGGTGATATTGTGTATGTGGAAAAAGTTTTAGATCTTTGAGTTCATCTCATACAAAATGGGAGCAAAACCAAAAGTGTTGCGTTTATATTTTTGTTGAGTATATATATATATATATATATATATATATATATATCACTGACACACACACACACACACACACACTGCATTCAGGGAGTATTCACAGCACTTCACTTTTTAAAATTTTTGTTACGTTACAGCCTTATTCGAAAATATACTAAATTAATTTTATCCCTCAAAGTTCTACTCACAACACCCTATAATGACAGCATGACAAAAGTTTCTTTTTTTTATTTTTGCAATTTTTTTAACAATAAAATACAAAGAAATCAAATGTACATAAGTATTCACATATTTTGCTCAATACTTTGATGATGCACCTTTGGCAGCGATTACATCCTCAAGTCTTCATGAATATGATGCCACAAGCTTGGTACACCTATCTTTGGGCAGTTTTTCCCATTCCTACTTGCAGCAACTCTGAAGCTTCATCAGGTTGGATGTGGAGTATCGGTGCACAGCCATTTTCAGATCTCTCCAGAAATGTTAAATCAGATTCAGGTCTCGTCTCTGACTGGGCCACTGAGTTGTCTTGAAGTCACTCCTTTGATATCTTGGCTGTGTGCTTAGGGTCATTGTCCTGATAAAATATGATCTATTGCCCCAGTTTTCAAGCACTCTGGAGCAGGTTTTCATTCAGGACGTCTGTGTACATTCATCTTTCCCTCAGTTGTGACTTGTCTCAGTTCCTCTCGCTGAAAAACATCCCCACAGCATGATGTTACCACCACCATGCTTCACTGTAGGGATGGTGCCTGGTTTCCTCCAAACATGACGCCTGGCATTCACGCCAAATAGTTGAAATGTTGTCTCATCAGACCAGAGAATTCTGTTTCTCATGGTCTGAGAGTCCTTCAGGTGCCTTTTGGCAAACTCCAGGAAGGCTGCCATGTGCCTTTTACTAAGGAGTGGCTTCCATCTGGCCACTCTACCATACAGGCCTGATTGGTGGATTGCTACAAAGATGGTTGTCCTTCTGGAAGATTATCCTCTCTCCACAGAGGAATGCTGGAGCTCTGACAGAGCAACTATTGGGTTCTTGGTCACCTCCCTGACTAAGGCCCTTCTCCCCAATCACTCAGTTTAGATGAGTGGCCAGCTCTAGGAAGAGTTGGATCTGAACTTCTTGAATTTTTCAGATGATGGAGTGCACTGTGCTCATTGGGTCCTTCAAAGAAGCAGAAATGTTTCTGTACCCTTCCCTCAATTTTGAGCTTCATGGCAAAGGCTGTGAATACTTAGGTACATGTGATTTATTAGGTTTTTAATTTTAATAAATTTGCACTCATCACTCATCTTCAACCGCTTATCCGAGATCGGGTCGCAGGGGCAACAGCTCTAGCAGTGGTCCCCAGACTTCCCTCTCCTGTGCCACATTGACAACCTTTGACTGGGGTATTCCATGGTGTTCCCTGGCCAGTGTGGAGATATAATCTCTCCACCTAGTCCTGGGTCTTCTACGGGGTCTCCTCCCAGCTAGACGTGACTGGAACACCTCCTTGGAGAGCCACCCTTACCAGATGCCCGAACCACCTCAGCTGCCTCCTTTCAATGCGAAGGAGCAGTGGCTCTACTCCGAGCTCACGACGGATAGCCGAACTTCTCACCCTATCTCTATGAAGTTGCAAAAATCTTAAAAGAACAAAACAAAAAAAAAAAACTGTCATTATGTGGGTAGAATTTTGAGCAAAAAATAATTTCATCCATTTTCGAAAAAGGACAACCCAAAAGTATGACAAATACACCACTTTCAGCGACGTATCTGCAGAATTATGCTGTACCAAACGCTGTTTGGTCAGTTATCACAGCACTTTTTTCTTTTTTAGAAAATACGTTTATCTGCTTGTTGATTTTAGCCATTTCACGCTCCTGTTGCAAGACAGTGGTTGTAGCACAGTGGTAAAGTTTCTGTCTGGTAATCAGAGCATGTGAGTTCAAATCTAATGAATTTTTTTCTTTTTATTTAACTGTGGGTTCTGTATTGTGTCCTCTTTTATGTATTATTTATATCAACCCAGTGATATTCATTAATTATACAGCTGGTTTTTATTTTATTTTCCTCCATATCAGTGGTGCGATGTGGTGCACCACGTGTGTGAAGGGGCCCTTACACCAGTTATGAAGAAATACAAACAGTGATTGTGCAGGAAGGAGAAGAGTGAGGAAAGCCATCAAGACACCCAGAAGAAGTTATCGGATTCTCTGGCAGTGATTGGAGAAATTGTGCATAGTGCATGT
This sequence comes from Thalassophryne amazonica, assembly GCF_902500255.1. Classification (NCBI taxonomy): domain Eukaryota; kingdom Metazoa; phylum Chordata; class Actinopteri; order Batrachoidiformes; family Batrachoididae; genus Thalassophryne; species Thalassophryne amazonica. The sequence goes on from NC_047113.1 coordinate 22,435,175, forward strand.
TTTGCATTTTGTATCCACAGTTATACAGCTTCATGATGAAGTGGTATGGAGGAGAATTTTCTTAAAAGAAGACCTGAAAGTTCAGCTGCAATTTGCCAAAAGGTACATCTGAAATGCAAGCCTAGATCTGATGTGTTGCTGGGAGAAAATCCTCCTCTATAATCCTCCTCTGCATGAACAAACTGTTAAGCAAAGGGTGTGAATACTTACGTGCACTTAATTTCTTGTTTTCTCTTTATATATGTTCTTCCATTAGTAGGCAGTGGTGATGTCACTGAAAACAAAATTGTGTATTTTTCAGGAAAAAAGCAGGAAATTCAGCTTTTACTTATTATCTGTGTTTCTGAATGTCAAATGTGAAATGTGCATTATGCAAGCATGTGGAAATTCATTGCAATATGATCAAAGATGAGCAGCTACAGGAGAATGATTCACGCCACTTTCACGATCCACAGCAGTGTCGCAATCACAAGAACATTCACCCAGGTGTTATGTTACTAATACCCCCATTACACATACGCTGTTTGAGGCCGAACTGTGTCAGAATCCAGTCTGTGAACATCTACATATTTGGTCCCATTCACTCGGTTGTCCTGAGTGTGTTGCACATGTTCAAAACACTCTTGGCGGCATTGAGATGCAATACACATCTGATGGCAGCCTATATTCAGTTTTTGCATCATCTGATCACAGTCTACATATTGTGATGGCATCAAAACAGCTTTTGAAATGATCGCAGTTGATTGAGCTCTGAGATCGATCGGTCACAGCAAAGCCTGCTGGGATGTTGTGCCACGCATGTCCACCTCCACTGGACCTCGACCTGGGAGGGCAAAGGAAATGTTGATATGTAATAACATATCTAACAAATAACAAATCTAGGCACGTATGTGGCACTCTGCACACGTTAGAGACTTGGTGCAGCACCCCGCAATGCGGCTGAATGGGATGTCACTGCTGTAATACACTTAAAATTACATATTCACCTCCTATGTCTGTAGCAGGTATGATGTGGAAATGTTTCCCCAGCCCATGACAACAATAGTTGTGTTAAGATGCTATCAAGTGAAATGGAAACAAACAAAAGAGAGAAAACAAAAGAGAACAAAAAGTTTGCTGGCTGTGTCTGAAGAAAGTTGTGCACATTTGGGAAGTTGGCACTAGGGATGGGCATCGATAAGATTTTATCAATATTGATACCATTATCGATTCCGCTTATCGATCTGATTCCTTATCCATTCCCTTATGTATTTGATTTTTAAAAATTTTTATTTATTTATTTTAATTTTTTATGTTGAACTGTTCTATGTGAGGTGCCTTGAGATGGCTTTTGTTGTGATTTGGTGCTTTATAAGCCGATTAAATTGAAATTGAATTGACAATGAACACATTTTATTGAGTCTTAAAGTAAATAAATATGAAATTGGTCACTGGATCCATAAACTTTGGACATAATAACTCTACATGGTGGATCTTTGATCTCTGGACATAAATAGAAATAAACAAAATCTGTAGTTTTGTCAAAATCATTTCCTTTCAGACATTATTGGCATGAATGTCTTTCCATACATCTGAGCTGAGCTCTTACAGCTTGCTGCGCTTCACGTCAGGATGAAATTTATACAGAATCCAGGATGTCTCATTTTTTGGGGGGGGGGGGGGGGGGTTAGTCAATTGTAGTTTATTATCTGTATTACAATGTTTGTAAGAGGTGTCATTTTATTTAAAGCGGCAATTCGTTTGAAGTTATTAATTCCAACCGGACTCTGTCTCAGCAGAGAGCCGCGCAGCGTTTGGAGCTGTGCCAACAGAACAGAGGATGATTCTCGTTTCTTGACTGCAACAAGACAAGAGTCCCAGTTAGTGACTTTAATCCACACAAAAGTGACTCACGATATTTTAATGGCTTTGAGAGGGGTTAAGAAGCGGACGTGCCGTTTCTGAAGAGCAGCGAATCAAAGAACCAACGAGCCAGTGGATCGAAGCATTGCTTCATTGGTTTATGCTGGTTCACACTTCAAAGTGGTGTTGCGCTGCAGAAAAGGTTGCTTACAGACCCGCTGAAGGGTCTGTAATCAATGTAGAGGAATGATAGTTTTCCCGACAAACACCCTCAAAAACAATGGCCGCTCTGAAGGACGATAAGGGAATCATTAAGCAAAAAGGCTACTGATGTCGGTGGATCGAATAATTTCTTAATGATACCCGAAAAGAACTGGTTCTCGATACCCAACCCAAGTTGGCGCACTGCCAGCACAGTTCAGCAGCAGTTAGGAGTCCAGCCAGACAAATAAAATATAGCAAGGCAAGTATATACTCATCAAACACCTACAGGGATTTTTCACCGGACTGTCCACAAGCAGGTGATCACTGACAGCTGTCAGCCTATTTGTGCGCTCTCTGGATGGACAGCTCCAGTGCTTGCATGCACACGTGTGCGCCCAACGCGTGCATGCAGAGTGGCTGGTACAGCCATTATGAACACACATACAAGCAGCTGAGTGAAAATTTTGGCCACAAACTCGTACGCTGCTTTGATCACTTGTTTATGCGCGGAGGCACACGTGCACACATGGCGCACGCAGCCGAGTGTACATTTCATCTGGCCACACACTCGTACGCTGTTTAGATCAATTGTTCTACACACGTACACGCACGCACTCAGTCATGTGAGACACACAGACACTCCTGCCAGCGCACCCTCCTCCTGATGAGAGGTCGGTGAGCACTGAGAGTGTGAGGACGAGTGAAAATTTGATTGTGTGAGTGAGTGAGTGGGGTGGGTGAGTGACAGCTCCAATGTTGATGCCTTCTGACTGTTGTCTGAAATATGTTTGGGCTGCATCCTGCAGGTGTGCACGAGGCAGTCCGGATGCGTTCTGACACAGCTGACCACGCCTCTTTCCCTCCCAACTGTGTCCGGATTATGAACATATTTGCCTTGTCGGCCTGGTTCCTGCACATTCTTGCTATGTGTGATGGGGGCTTAAGACGCATTGGTTTGAATCCTGTTGTGGGAAATTTTTATTTATTTTTGGCTATCATATTTTGTATTGCTTTGAGCAGATGACAATGGTACAGTTATGCATTTCATAGTTGTAATGTTTATACTTTTTTCTTAATGCAGTCTTCAGTGCTATCGCCACACTTCATTGACACACAAGTAGGTTTTATCACTTTTACTTATCTCCATAAATAGTAATCAATCGCATTGCTCAGGCCACCTTTTATAGTGTTACAAATCCATGAGCAAATACAAGTGGAAAAATAGTCTTACAACACCTCAGTGGATTTATCTGACTTCTACACATGCCAGTACAATATGATTGCATCAGGAAAATAACCTTTTGGCCTGTTACATACATGATCATCGTGCAAGGAAGTCCACTGCATACACACACACACACACATTCATTATATATATATATATATATATATATATATAGCCCTGCCCATGCAAAAATTATTTCCTTGTTGTATGAAAAAGCACCTTGAGAATACACTGTAAAATACATTACTGATATTTGAGAAAATTATTAATATTGGCTCAAAGGTAGTTCTGTATAGGAGCTGATCTACCAATATATACAGCAGGTTTGATTCTAGGTGCGTGTCTCAGGCTACCTGTCTGTTCCTGGACAGAACAATTCATTTGTATTGTCTCGGTGGTAAAGTAACCTGTGATGACTTGCATCCCATCCAGGGGGACTCAGACTCTCAACTAATTTACACTGTGGTGTCCTGGGATAAGCACTGATGGTCCTCACAGCTTACTGAGGATGGCTTCATCATAACTGCTAGACCTCAACTATCCACCTGTAGTGTTAATTTATTTGAATTATTTGTTTTTTCTTGAAACTCAAATTGTATTATCTTATTGAAAGAATGAGAAAAAAAGGATTGATGATACAACTTCCTTAGAAGTGAAATTTAATTTTGGGACAGGAGATGGCAATGCAAATTTGTCTCTCTCTCAATCTCCTCTCATAGTTGGAGTAGATGTTGAATCAAGAAGCAAAGTGTATCTCTGCCTCATTATTTTTTCCCCATTTTCTCAGGTTAGTGACAAGTGTCTAAAACTCAATTTAAACAACTCGGTGATCTTACATGCGAGTCAGAAGTACAATAGCATGATTTGTGTTTGAAGACGGTTTTCCTGAGACCTGTAACACACACTATGAATAAAGTCCAGATGTTTCTGCACTCTCTGCATGTCAGAATTGGCGACTAAGCTAAGAATGACTCCTGTAAAGTGATACCCCCACACTGTTCAATTGTGAACTTGAAAACATGATGTAATTACTGGGCATTCAATAATGTCATTAATCATTGGTTTGAAGATCTACCAGTTGCAGGAAAGGCAGACTGGGTGCAGTTGCATCATGCCAGGACAACTGATGCTCGGTGGTTGCTGCTGCCTTGCCTGTTCTTGGCTATAATTTCAATCTAAATGTACTCAGGAAGAACATGGGCCCAGCTCAGAAGACATACAGGGTTGCAAGGAGCTTCTATCCTTTCCCCATTAAATCAAATCACATTTATTCTCTCCTGTACAGACCCTACATTTACCTTTTATTTAAGCAGGTTAGGCCACTGAGATCGAGACCTCTTTTGCAAGAGAGACCTGGACAATTATAAAGTTTCCAATTCACCTAACGTGCATGTTTTTAAATGTGGCAGGAAGCCAGAGCACCAGGAGGAAACCCAAGCAAACATGAGGAGAACATGCAAACTCCAAACAGAAAGGCCACAAGTGGGAATCAAACCCATGACCTTCATGCTGTGAGGCAACAGTGCTAACCACTAAGCCACCATGCTGCCACTGGGCTGCCTTATAGTTTGATATGGGAATTCAAGCAATCCACATCACATATATACATGGAAGACATGTTTCATGTTTCTCTCAATTGTCCCAAACATATGTTCTAGTACCTAAGAACCAATTATTTTGTTATTTATAGGTTAGCGCTTATGGAGTCATGAGGTCACTGGACAGAGGTGTTTCATGATACACATATTTTAACAGGAGAACAAAAGTCCAAGTCTTTAGAGCCCTGGTGCGTCCTGTTTAACTGTATGTTTGTGTCCATCTGCATCAGACGCTCAAAGCGCTTTACACATCAATGCCTCACATTCACCCTGATGTCAGGGTGCTGCCATGTAGGCACCACTACACACCGGGAGCAACTAGGCGCAGGGGTACCCAAGTTCGGTCCTCGAGATCTACCTTCCTGACACTCGTATTTGTCTCCCTACTCCAACACACCTGAATCCTATGAAAGGCTCATTAAAATCCTGCTAATGAGTCTTTCACTGAATTCAGGTGTGTCAGAACAGGGAGACAACTACGTGTGTCAGGAAGGTAGATCTCGAGGACCGAACTTGGGCACCCCCTGAACTAGGGGATTAAGGACTTGCCCAAGGTGATTTTAGTGATTTTCCAATCAGGCTGGCATTTGAACCGAGGATCCTCTGGTCTCAAGCCCAATGCTTAACCATTAGACCGTCACCTCCCCATGTCTGGGGAAGGCCAACAAGACTCCCGTGCTTAACCTGGTTGCAGCAGGTAGATGGTTACCTTTACGATGTGGTGATGGACCGGTTGTCTGCCTGCTTGGTTGCCTTTCAGGACCCTAGGTGGCTTTGTTGTGTAATGGATATGGCAAAGTGCAACACCAGTACATGCTCCCAGACTTGACTTGTCCAAATAAGCCCATAAAATCACATGTTGAACATATCTTTGAATTGAATTCAGATAGAACTGATATTTCAGATTCATGAACACATCAACAGCATTAATTCACACCTTATCAAAAATTTTCAAAAAGCCATTGAGATTCTGAGATTTCATCTTACTAGGGATAGGTTAATACAACTGAATGTGATAAACAGAGTTCATGTGAGTATTGCTAGATTGGTAAGATGAACATCCAGGGCTCAAATTCACAAATATTCTCAGACTCCTCTCAGAAAGCTCCCAACTTAGCCTAAAGATTCCTAGCAAGGAATCCTAGCCTAAGAGTGATCCAGGAAGTGTCTGAGAGCAACTCTGAGCTATGAGGGGAGAGAAACTTTTATCTTCATGAGTAGGTGTGGTTGACCCCTTTGGTAGGTATGACGCAGTCTTCTGAAAGATGTGATTGGTTGTCCCAAAAAAGGAAAGAGGAAAAAATGAATGCCCTCTGCACTCCTAGTTATGAATAGATTGTGAAATCAACTGATCATATAACTTGGACTGTATTAATTTAATTTCAATTAATTTCATTTATATAGCGCCAGATCACAACAAAGTCACCTCAAGGCGCTTCACACAAGTAAGGTCTAACTTTACCAACCCCAGAGCAAACACACAGGTGACAGTGGTAAGGAAAAACTCCCTCTGATGATTTGATTAAGAAACCTCAAACAGACCAGATTCAAAGTGGTGACCCTCTGCTTGGGCCATGCTACCAACACAACTGACAATACAAATATACAGGACATTTTGGGAGTCCATGCTGGTGCACAGGATAGGAGGCTTTCAGAAGAAGACACTGCTCCCATCTCTGGATGGAGTCACACCTCAAACAGAGAGAAAAAAACAGAATCAGGCATCGGAAAGACAACAAATACAGTATAATTTGTCAGCATTAAGCAACAAGAAAAACAGAAGAAATACTAAGGTGATCGCCAGCCACTAACCCTAAGCTTCACTAAAAGACCCAGACTTTAGATAAAGTTGAGGCCACGGCCCGCTCTCTTTACTATTAATATGAATTTAAAAGGGTAAAAAGCATAGTAACATACTATGCCAGTATGCTAGCCATACAAAAGGGAAAATAAGTGCGTCTTAAGTCTGGACTTGAAAGTCTCCACAGAATCTGACTGTTTTATTGACGCAGGGAGATCATTCCACAGAACAGGGGCATGATAATACTTGTAGAAAGCTCTGTGACCCACATACTTTTTATTCACCCTAGGGACACAACGTATTCCTGCACCATAAGAATGTAGGGCCCGGGCCGGTACGTAGGGTTTAAGTAGGTTAGCTAAGCAGGGAGGTGCCAGTCCGTGAACAATTTTATAGGTTAGTCGCAGAACCTAAAAATCTGATCTCACAGGGACAGGAAGCCAGTGAATAGATGCCAAAATGGGTGCAATGTGGCCAACTTTCTGCTTCATTTCAAAAGTCTGGCAGCAGCATTTTTAAACAATTTGAGACCCCTAGTGCTGGATTGCAGGTAAACCAGAACTAGAACACTGCAGTAGTCTATCTAGAAGAGACAATGCATGATTCAGGGTCTCAGCATCAGCTATAGACAGGATGGGACGAATCTTTGCTATATTCGCAGGTGGAAGAAAGCAGTCCTTGTAATATCTCTAATGTGGAGGTCAAAGGACAATGTAGGATCCAAAATTACCCCAAGGTCCTCACTGTGTCAGTGTAATGTATGACACACAAGCCCTAGACTAAGCTTTAGCTGGTCAAATTGATGCCAATGTCTCACTGGACCAAGAACCATCGTTTCAGTCTCATCAGAGTTTAAAAGTATGAAATTGCTGGACATTCAGCTTCTCACTGATGCAAGACAATTTTCGAGGATTTTATGTGGATGAAATTACCAGCAGTTATCGCCATGTATTTGTATAACTGAGTATCATCAGCATAGCAATGAAAGGTAATCCCAAAACACTGCAACATGTGCCCAAGGGGTGCTATATAAAGAATGTGTAATCATGAAAATAATAAACTCAGCAAATTAATAAACTCAGTAAAATTAATTTTCACACAGCTTCAAAGTGTTTGAACGTACCTCATTCACATTCCGACTATTATATTGATTAGTTTATTGTTATGTTACTCTCCATCCTGTTAACTGTGCACAAGCGTTGAGTGTGAGACGCGCTGGTGAGTGCTGTAATCCAAAGCAAGAGCAGAGATTGCAGCACACAAGCCATGTTCTTCTCAAACAGGTGAGTTTAGGCTATGGCTGCTGACATCACTTAGCTTGATATTAATAATTGTTTGAATGTTGTTGAATTAGAACAGAATGCCCTAGTAAATAAAAAAAAAAACTATAAATTGTTATAAGTATAAAATCCTAGAGGATAGTGCAATGAAGATATCTATGTACAAATCTAGAATATCTATCTATCTATCATATAATATATTATTTGTGTATTGTATACAGGTTTTTTATCGGTCTATTTGCATTCTTATTATTTGTATTGTTGTTTTTATGTTTTATCTTTCTGAGGTACCTGGCTGCCTATGACAACTAAAATTTCCCTTCCCAGATTAATAATGTTATCCATCTATCTATTTGTATATCAATAAAAATATATATATTTACATGCAATTTACATTTTTCCTGTAGCCAGGTATATCACAATGTTGTGATGACGTTCATCTCAGGCATTATTGTGTTACTACGCTGGGTGTTACTAAGCTCATTCATGATGAGGTCAACCACAAACATTATCTCTGCATCATCAAGCCAATAGTGTGTTACTGAGTCACAGCCACTCAACATACTGAGAATATCTCTCCTTCCTCTCTGTCTTTCTGCCATTTTGTCTGTTTAAGACACTCTTAGGCTTCTTAAAAGTCCTTCTCCCTCCTCTGAACAATTTTTGCACTCTCTTAAGGCCTAACATGCTTTGTGCATAACTTTTATCTTATGAAGGGAAACTTCTAAGAAATGTCTTATAATTCAAAGAATTCTAAGATTTTATAATTCAAAGAATTCTAAGATTTTTCCTAGAATGACATCACTAAGCACTACTTTTAGCCTCGGGATGCTTTGTGATATGGGTCCTGGTGTATTGATAAAAACCGAGCATGCAGATGTAAGATGGTGTAGAGGACAAGGTGAGATGGAGACTCATGAAGATATGGTGTGAACCCCGATATTCGTATTGTCAATTGTGTCGGTAGCATGGCAGCCAAAATAAGTAGAACATTATCCATCTATTCATTTTCTATATGCACTTTCTCCAATTAAGGGTCACGAGGGGAGTGTGTGTGTGTGGGGGGGGGGGGGGGCTGGAGCCTATCTAGCAGTCATAGGGCGTGAGGCGGGTACACCACAGGGCCAAAGCAAAACATTATGTGTAAATAATTAAGTGTGCAAATACATATATTTCCATATTGTGCTAAACTGCTACATCTATCGAAATAAAAATATGTTCACTGAAAAAAAAGCTTCAAACCCTGGAAGGTAAAATTGTGGATGGATGAGCTATGCGGCCTGAGTCACTACTTTGAAATGAAATATGTGTTTCAGGGTGTTGCACTTTAATGAGTCTCAGAATTTGAAGCAGGTGATGAAAGAAAAAAAAAAATAGACTTTGGAGAAGAAGAAGAGAAGAAAAAAAATCAAATCCCAGATACTTTAGCTCCTCATTAATTCTGGTGTTTTTGGTGCAAAAGCAGCGTGTGAGAACCAAACCACAGGTTCATACAAATAATAAAGTAAAATAGAACAGTTTTTTTCTGTGTGTACCCAGCATGACGCCGTGTGACCCTGAGGGTCAAAGTATATTTCTGGGAATTAATATTGCAGGATTCCCCGCAATGAGGTAAAACAAGAAGTGAAGCACTTGTGCTACAGAGGGACCTTCATATTACAGCTTCAGATGCATCATAAAGCAGCTTTAATCTGATCCTTTGGGCACATTTACATCATCAATTTAGTGTAAATGTGGACATTAAGACAGAAATTTGCTAAACCGGGTGTCAGTCCTTTATGTAAAACTCAACACTTTTAAAACTGATCTTCCATCGAACAGCTTAAAAACCCAAAGAAAATCACACAAATATGTATTTTCATGAGACAACAGCACATATTCACATATGCACATATTCAATCTGTGTATAAATAAAGCACGTTTCTTCTGCACAAATTCTAATTCAGAGTTACTGTCACATCCGTAAGTATTTTGACAGTGACACAATTTAGCAACTTTGTCCCTGTGCACCAATCAAGATGTGCACATATTGTAGACTTTTAGCTTTAATTGCCAACTCTTTACAATAGGGTTACATTAATGACATTATAATGCAGTCATGTTAGTTGATACATTAATAAGCAATAACAGTGAATAAAGCATGAACTGTTATGATTTATAAAGACTGTTCAGTGTCTTTACAAATGATTATTGTATGTAATAAATTCAATCTATAGTCAACACAAACACCCGTAATATTATTTTAATGATGTAGCTTATTTATATTGTTAAAGCTTATTGCTACATCATTAGTGTACCCTTATTGTAACATGTTACGGTAAAGGGCAAAAGGTTTAAAGAAAAACTATGGACATGAACCATTTGGGAAATGTGCACCAATCAGCCAGAAATACATTGTAATCTAGGCTCAGGTCTCCCATGTGACTTCTGGCAAACTGTAGCTTGAACTTCACATCTTGTGTTGAAGAAAAGCCTTCTCTTTCCCCCATCTGCTTCCTCCCCCATGAAGCTCTATAACTGGTGATGCAACAAACCTAAAATTACATGACACACAGTTCTACCAATCACAGCCACCGAGGTATACAACCCCTACAGAGTGTTCATGCGTGACTTGGTGGCTTCCCTCACTGGTGTCCAAGCAGTTTTTTGAGAACTGCCTACTTCAGACAGTTCTAACACATGATACTATAGTATTTTTTATGTTTAATGCAAAGAAGTCCAAGACATATTCAGTGATGACTTGGAAATGTGTATGTATCCATCCCCGGACTCTTAAAAAAAAACAAAGTAAAAAATATGATTGATATGAACACTATATATATTTGAGTTGTCCAATTACTTATGCTCTCTGAAAATGGAGGCACTATGCATACGATGGTTGCAATGCCTGAATGATTAAAGGATTTTTTTAAGCTACAGTGTCTAGGACATGGTGTTTAATTAATAGAAAACAGAATAAAGCCTTGCATAACCATTTGTGTCTCATAGTTTTTAGACCCTTCACATCTAATGGGAGCAGACATACAATGGAGGCCCCAATGTTGGACTGCCATGTTGATACAGTAGCCAAAAGGGACATACTTCCTCTGTTCTTTGCATTTTGCAGGCTGAGGGGGGGGGGGAATATATAGGAATCTGTGGTTGCTCTCCTTTACACCATCTACTGGATCTAACATCTACATCTACGGCAGACTAACAATTTAGTGAACACTCATTTTTGTGAAATAAAGGATGTTATTGCTAATCACAAGACAAGTCAAGGTAACATGAATCTTCAACAAGGAAAAAAATTGTGACCGGCAATAGAATAATGCAACCTGCAACCTCACCACTAGATGACACTACATCCTTCATGCTGTAGCTTTAAACCTTAACCCTTGAGTTAAGATAAGCCAGTACCTCTTGTATGCGTCATGTCAGCTTCACTGTGGTAGTGTACAGAGGCCAAATGACATCACTGTCCAAATACTTATGGACTCAAGTGTACTTTTTTGGGAGAGAAAAAAAAGGCCTCAGGCTTCAGATCACTGGAGCCCAACAAACGGAAGATGCTTTCAGTCTGTGGCCGGTCTGAAATAGCTGTCAGATTGAATCCTAAAGATAATCTTTGTCATGTTCTCCCTCCATCGCTTACCTTAAATGACCCTATCAGAGGTGGGGAGCAGCTGATAAATATGATGAGTTGTGGTTGGAAAGAGGATCAATTGGAAGGATCCTGCAGAGTGGAGTTAAAAATAGAGTGCAGGAGGAACAGGAGGGGTGGGCACGTACCTGTGGGCTCGGAGGCAGCCTAGTTAGTGCCGAGCAACAACGCCGATGAGAGGCTGGAGCAAACTAGACAGAGAGAGAGAGAGAGAGAGAGACAGAGGAATAGAGAGAAACAAGAGAAAAGGATATGGTGAGATGGAGACCAAAGAAGAGATAAGAGCCAAAAGGGAAAAAAAAAAGAGAGGAATCACTTGGGGGGGTGAAAGATAATGAGGAAAACAAGTCCGATTAGCATGAAACCCTGTGTTGAGACAAAACAGAACATTTTCACAGTATGCTCAGGATGGAAGTAAGGACTCGTAACAGTGTGCAGGAGACGCACATGCTGCACGTACATCACATACACTGCGTGGTATCAACCAGCGTTGGTGGGGTGCCACCGCTCATCTCAACACAGAGACCGGAGGAGAAAAAAAGCTCCAGTTCCAGGTCAGGGTTCAGATCCAGCACCTGCCTCCTGCGTGTCGGCAGCACGTTGCTTAACACTGTGCGGTAGCATGATGACACCAGTCATCAGTAGTACACGTGTCTGAGATGAGTGAACCATGGAGCGCTACAGGTGCTAGGACGTAATAGTTTGTACTAACTCTCTTCACACAGAAGTCATTTTGTCAGAGATTAAATACAATTTCTAATCAGACGATGAATATGCATGCAGCTGGCCTAAATCAACAAAAACAAGAAATTAATTAATCTGATCTGGCCTGTTCCCTTCACTCACACACACACACACACACACACACACACACACACACACACACACACACACACACACACACACACACACACACACACACACACACACACACACAGCACACACACACAAAAAAAAAAAAGTGAACAGACTGTAGTTCAACATTACTTGACCGTCTGAGCAAAGATGCCCGAAGTGCTTTACAAAGATGCCTCACATTCATACAATGACACCAGGTGTCGCCGTAGAAGGTGCTGAACTGCACATGGGTGCAAGAAACATTACGGATAAGAATACTGCTCAAGAGCATCTTTCTGGTATGAATGAAAGCAAGGATACTTGATGCTTTTATCCCCTCAATCAATTTAGTCCAATCACGGGACTGAACCGACAACCTTCTGGTTACAATGCTGCCTCTGAGTGACTGATTAACTGCATTTGCGTCAAAGTTCAGATTCAAGCCCATTCGAGGACATAAGTGTCCCAAAGAAATCTGTGAACAGTTTTGTGAACATGTATGTGAAATAACCACATGTGAAATAACCACTGCAAACAAAAATATAAACGCAACACTTTTGGTTTTGCTCCCATTTTGTATGAGATGAACTCAAAGATCTAAAACTTTTCCACATACACAATATCACCATTTCCCTCAAATATTGTTCACAAACCAGTCGAAATCTGTGATAGTGAGCACTTCTCCTTTGCTGAGATAATCCATCCCACCTCACAGGTGTGCCATACCAAGATGCTGATTAGACACCATGATTAGTGCACAGGTGTTGCCTTAGACTGCCCACAATAAAAGGCCACTCTGAAAAGTGCAGTTTTGTTTTATTGGGGGGGGGGGGGGGGGATACCAGTCAGTATCTGGTGTGACCACCATTTGCCCTCATGCAGTGCAACACATCTCCTTCACATAGAGTTGATCAGGTTGTCAATTGTGGCCTGTGGAATGTTGGTCCACTCCTCTTCAATGGCTGCGGCGAAGTTGCTGGATACTGGCAGGAACTGGTACATGCTGTCGTATACGCTGGTCCAGAGCATCCCAAACATGCTCAATGGGTGACATGTCCGGTGGAGGTATGCCGCCATGCAAGAACTGGGACATTGTCAGCTTCCAAGAATTGTGTACAGATCCTTGCAACATGGGGCCGTGCATTATCCTGCTGCAACATCAATCAATCAATCAATCAATTTTTTTTATATAGCGCCAAATCACAACAAACAGTTGGCCCAAGGCGCCTTATACTGCAAGGCAAGGCCATACAATAATTATGTAAAACCCCAACGGTCAAAACGACCCCCTGTGAGCAAGCACTTGCTACAGTGGGAAGGAAAAACTCCCTTTTAAACAGGAAGAAACCTCCAGCAAGAACCAGGCTCAGGGAGGGGCAGTCTTCTGCTGGGACTGGTTGGGGCTGAGGGAGAGAAACCAGGAAAAAGACATGCTGTGGAGGGGAGCAGAGATCGATCACTAATGATTAAATGCAGAGTGGATGCATACAGAGCAAAGAGAAAGAAACAGTGCATCGTGGGAACCCCCCAGTAGTCTACGTCTATAGCAGCATAACTAAGGGATGTTCAGGGTCACCTTATCCAGCCTAACTATAAGCTTTAGCAAAAAGGAAGTTTTAAGCCTAATTTTAAAATAGAGAGGGTGTCTGTCTCCCTGATCTGAATTGGGAGCTGGTTTCCACAGCAGAGGATCCTGAAAGCTGAAGGCTCTGTCTCCCATTCTACTCTTACAACCCTAGGAACCTACAAGTAAGCCTGCAGTCTGGAGCGAAGCGCTCTATTGGGGTGATATGGTACTACGAGGTCCCTAAGATAAGATGGGACCTGATTATTCAAAACCTTATAAGTAAGAAGAAGAAATTTAAATTCTATTCTAGAGTTAACAGGAAGCCAATGAAGAGAGGCCAATATGGGTGAGATATGCTCTCTCCTTCTAGTCCCCGTTAGTACTCTGAGGTGAGTACAACATGAGGTGATGTGCTTGGAAGTATGGCACAACAATGGGCCTCAGGATCTCATCACGGTATCTCTGTTCATTCCAAATGCCATCAATAAAATGCACCTGTGTTCTTCGTCCATAACAGACGCCTGCCCATACCATAACCCCACCGCCACCATGGGCCACTCAATCCACAACATTGACATCAGAAAACCGCTCACCCACACACACGCCACACGCTGTCTGCCATCTGCCCTGGACAGTGTGAACCAGGATTCATCCGTGAAGAGAACACCTCTCCAAAGGCCAAACGCCAGCAAATGTGAGCATCTGCCCTCAAGTCGGTTACGACGACGAACTGGAGTCAGGTCGAGACCCCGATGAGGACGACGAGCATGCAGATGAGCTTCCCTGAGACGGTTTCTGACAGTTTGTGCAGAAATTCTTTGGTTATGCAAACCGATTGTTTCAGCAGCTGTCCAAGTGGCTGGTCTCAGACGATCTTGGAGGTGAACATGCTGGATGTGGAGGTCCTGGGCTGGTGTGGTGTGGTTGTGAGGCTGGTTGGATGTACTGCCAAATTCTCTGAAACGCCTTTGGAGACAGCTTATGGTAGAGAAATGAACATTCAATACACGAGCAACAGCTCTGGTTGACATTCCTGCTGTCAGCATGCCAATTGCACGCTCCCTCAAATCTTGCGACATCTGTGGCATTGTGCTGTGTGATAAAACTGCACCTTTCAGAGTGGCCTTCCGTGATGTGGTGCAACATGTTCCAGCTGTTTTTTCCCCTCCACAACAGTGGCAAATACGATGCTTTTTTCACCATCTACACCGTCTAATTTCTTGTTTTTAAATATGTTTAAGGGCAGCATGGTGACTTAGTGGTTAGCACTGTTGCCTGACAGTGAGAAGGTCATGGTTCAATTCCAGCCTGTGGCCTTTCTGTGTGGAGTTTGCATGTTCTCCCCGTGTTTGCGTGGGTTTCCTCCGGGTGCTCCAGTTTCCTCCTACATTCAAAGACATGTGGGTTAGGTGGATTGGAATCTTTAAATTGTCTGTAGGATTGCGAGTGGGTGTGAATGTGTTTGTATGTCTGTTTGTGGCCCTGTGACAGACTGGAGTCCTGTCCTTGTGCTCTATGACTGCTGGGATAGGCTCCAGCCCCCCGTGACCCTTAATTGGACTAAGCGGTTAAACACGAGTGTCTGTGTGTGTAAATACATTTATCTCCTTGTTGATTTAAGGCATTTTACACTCCCGTTATAGGACAGCAATGGTAGTGCAGTGGTATAGTGCGCATGCACAAAACCGTCACAGCGGGATCATTCACGCCTGTCTGACTGTGTGTTCCTCCAAATGTTGGCTCAATGTTTTTGTGGTTCGCTAATTCGGGCTGTTTCGCCATGATTCACCCTGATTCGTACTTATTCGCGCTATGTGTGAAGTGGCCCTAAAGCACATACTGATCAACAAATAGTTGAATCCCACTTATTGAGTGGACAATACAAGTATGACCATCATTTTGTAGAAACAATGTCATTATGAAGTTACTAGGAGAATGGGAAATGACCTCACAGCCCAGAAAATGCATTTTTATGTGTCACTTTCATAATTTAAACTGATACCTCTGTGTAGTGTGCACGGGGTAAGCATCAGCCCTCTGATGCCTTTCATTCTCAAGGTTTTGACGAATGCTGAAACCGTTCCCTCAACTGTACCAATACCTCAGTGAGACTCCAGAATGTTAGATGATGAAAACATGTCAGAAGACTCAAAAGCTCCTTCATGCCGTGTGACGAAGGACGAGTAAGTGGGACTTCCAACTGGAAGCACATTGACACAAGGGACAAATCGTTTCCCCTTCCAGCTCCATTCATGTGGAAGCCAAACTCTGATCATCCACAGAGGCCAGGTTCAACTTCTGCATCTGGACTAATTTAAGTTTGAAGATCTTTCTCGTCTTTTTTTTCTATAGTCTTTTTCCTTCCTCCTATCCTTCCCCTGCCTTATTTTCGACAGCCAGGGACAACCGAGTGCCCACGGAGAGCAGAAATGCATCAGGGGGCATCTTTGAAATGGAGTTCTGGCTCCAAACCTTTCATCTAATGCGATACCTGGCCAAGGCAGGCTGCAGGGCAACCTCAGCTGTCAGAGGGACTGACAAGGCAGGGGAGAGGGAGGGTGGGGTGGGGGGTCTAGAATTGAATGCAACGAGGAGAAAAAGACAAAAAAGTTGCCTCTCTGGTGTAAATCTAGTCCTGTTTTGCCAAACCCAAAAGCGCAAGAGAGCAAATGGAGATGAGTGGGCACAGACATCAGACAGAAAAGAAGAGGGGATTGCTGGGAAAAAACAAATCGATGAGTAGACTCTTGCGGATCAGGGAAGAGGGCCAGTTTACAAGCTTGGTGTAGTGCTACATTGCTGTTCCCTAAAAATCGTTTTGAAACCACTAAAGCTCCAATGTCCATAATTTAGTGTTATCTAGTGGTGTGGTTACAGGTTGATTTTGTCTCCTTTCATGTTTTTGCTTCTTTGGTGATGAGGATTCATGGTCCCTTTTTTTCTTGTTGTGATAAGCACTATGTATGGTGCGGACTAGTGTATCCTCTGTGCATAAATCCACTCTTATCTATCTGAAATTACCAAAATAAAAATACTTAAAATATATATTCTTTTGCAAGTTTATAAATTAAATTAATGAAGCATATAAAATCTCTCTGAAACATAGCTAGCTATTTCTGAAGTTTTATTTAGTTATAGTATGAATTATGAGTTGATAAATAATTTATCATATACCTATAAAGGCTACGCCAATATGATTGGATAAAACACTAACGAATAAATAGCAAATACACCCTTTTCGCAGATGGGTAATATTTTTCATACCACCCGAGTAATCAGCCAATCCGGACAGCAGAGCGGCTCCATGACAAAGAGGCGCGGTCAGAGGAACTGTGAAATACTGGTGAGTCACTATTAATAATTTCTTACGTGTCCAACCTTGTAGGTTGATCGTTAAAAATTAAATGCGTTAGTTCTAAAAGCCATCATAATTAGTTATAGGCAAACGTTCTATTTTTTTCTACTAAGTTTGAACTTCGAGTGTTTACACAGGAGAGAAAAGTGAGAAAATATTAATGCCTGTTTGAGAAAAGTGTATAAGTGTGTAGGTGAGGGGTTTTACAGCCTTAAAACATCTATAATAATTGTAAAAAAATAACGCCGACTACTTCGCGGGATTTCGCCTATCGCGGGTTATTCTTAGAACGTAACTCCCGCGATAAACGAGGGACCACTGTATATGATAAAATCGTTATCAACTTGTTAACCAATGAATAAGGCTTTTTACACCCTTCAGAAAACCATACAACATTTATCATTTATAGGTATATGATAAATCGTTATCAAGTTGTTTTACCAATGAATATGACTTTTTGGGTTGTCCTTGATAACTGATAATACCTTGGCCAGCAATTCAAAGGTCTGGGAGCTGGTCCACATCATGGCTGTTCTGTTAAAAGCAGCCTCTCCTTGTCACATTTCTGTCTGGCTCTGTGATTACAGAAGCAGATTCATCAGTGTGGTGTCCCGCATATAGCATATAGCATTAGCATGCCGCAATGTGGCACAATCCACAGACGCAGCCAATTCCACACTTTCGGGAGAGAAAACGTTTTGTCGAGAATTTGCTCCTGGCCACACGAAAGTAAAGGATAAAATCCATAGTTAGGTCCATGTTTTGAAGACCATCCACACGCTGTGCTGGGCTTCACATCTGCTATTTGTGCGAGACACACTAAAAAAAATCCTGTCACTTTCCTCCTCAAAATATTATCTTTGGACAATCTGTCTACCTAACAAGCAACAATAGTGATGTGACTACATCCTTGCAAAACACACATTTTAACCATTTTGACGTATTCACCATCAAACTCTACAAAGAACACTGATTCATACTTAAAAAAAATAAATAAATAAATTTGCATTTCTCCTCATTCATTTTAGGGCCTTGACCTGAGATAATGTCACCAAAATTCATCTTCCTCACAACTCGCGGTTTCTGAGAATTTATCAGAGGCAGGTGAAATCAAGCTAACTTTCCCATGTTTATGACTTAATTTCTCTGGGCATATGGCACCAAAAATAAAACAAAACACATCAATGTTTTCATAATTCTTTCGTTATTTAGAATAGCCAGCTCATTTGACATTTTATTTACTAGTGATACACACTATAAACTTGTATCTTTTCATTGTTGTTGTTGTGTTCTGTCTCGTCCGTGTCTGTGGTCTATGTTTATGGTCTTTCCTTTGTCAGTGTCCCTTATGTTAATTGTCATTGTGATTCAGTCCCGTGTCCATGTCTCAGTGCTTTTGTGTTGTTTTTCCCTGTTTGCACTCATTTACATCTTTGAATTCCATGTTAGTTTTCTGTCTTTTCTTACTTGGTTATCTTTTGGTTCTCCTTTCACCCACTTTGTATTAGTCACTTATTGTGTGTTTGTTAAGTGTGTTTTGTTTTCCGGCCTCCCCTATTCCTGTGCCCTCCACACCTTGAGCTCATCTGTTCATTGTTTTTTCAGTACTTAAGATGGCATGTTTCCTTTTCTGTTTGCCAGGTTATCTTTGCCCCCTTCTGTTCATGACTTGTGAGTATTGATTGTCTTTGTCACCTCCCGTACTTTGCTGTGTGTTATCTGCTGCAATATCTCACGGCATGTCATGATTCAGCATCATGAAATATACACTAATCTATTTGCTTGTAATATTGTCATGAAAAGTACCAAATTTTCATAACGGGAACATGAATTTATTCGAATACATTCCGTGACGGGTGCACAAATGAAAAGTGATGGGTTTGGGGGAGGTTGTGGTTAGGGGAAGAGTTAGTAATAGTAGGAAAAAAAAAAAAACCCTGTCACGAAAATTTGAGTCATTTCGTAACGGGAGCACGGAAAAAACTCGTGAGACTGGGTTGGTTATCCATGTGTATTCGAATATTTCTTTGACACCTTCTTGAGGTTTTGGCTATATGACTTCCCTGCATTCCTTGCCCTTCCTTTTACCCATTTGTTTGTTACTTGTGTTTTGATTTATGTATGTCATTTCTGTTCATTTTTGGGTTCACGTCTGCAACTGTTAACCTGAAAGTTGCAGGTAATCATACACTAATGAACTACTACTGTATATAAAACATATGGTTATAATAAGTGGTAAATTACATTTATGGGGGCTAATAAACACCCCCAAAATCCTACAAATGTTGCTTTAACCAAACATCACAGATTTTTGTTTCTGCTGCTGATCAATGGGGCAGAAACAGAAGTGTGAGAGGATAACAAGTGTGCTGAAATGACTGATGCACATGCATTCTGTCAGCAAGCTGCTGCTGCTTGTTCTGCGAGATCTGCCATTTCGACAAGAAACGTCAAAAAGTGCATGGTGAGATAGGCATGTGCGTGTGTGCGCACATGCAACAATGCTTCTCTCTGAAAACAGGCAGCTTCCATTGGTGAGACATATAATAACTCAAAAGGCTCTTATTGACAGCTGCTGTCTATAAGCATGAAGGACTGTGAGCCTGACAAATGAATTCTCTCAGATCTGCACACAGACGTTCTGCACAGGGAATCAGAGAACGCTGTGAGGCAGATCCGTCCTAAGTCCTAAATGGAGTGTGCGGAGCAGAGGCAGTGATCATTATCGAGACGAACTGTGCAGTTAAAGCTGAAAGAACATTGTTTACTTCAAACAACGGCCAGAAAAAGGAAAATGAAAGTTCATTTTAAATCTGAAGGTATTTAAATGTAATCTGCTCTTTATTAAAACCGCACAAAACTTGTCAAGAGGTAAAAGTTTGGCTTCAGTGAATTTGAATATGGCCAAAAATAGCATATATATACTCAACAAAAATATAAATGCAACACTTTTGGTTTTGCTCCCATTTTGTATGAGATGAACTCAAAGATCTAAAACTTTTTCCTCATACACAATATCACCATTTCCCTCAAATATTGTTCACAAACCAGTCTAAATTTGTGATAGTGAGCACTTCTCCTTTGAGATAATCCATCCCACCTCACAGGTGTGCCATATCAAGATGCTGATTAGACACCATGATTAGTGCACAGGTGTGCCTTAGACTGCCCACAATAAAAGGCCACTCTGAAAGGTGCCGTTTTATCACACAGCACAATGCCACAGATGTCGCAAGATTTGAGGGAGCGTGCAATTGGCATGCTGACAGCAGGAATGTCAACCAGAGCTGTTGCTCGTGTATTGAATGTTCATTTCTCTACCATAAGCCGTCTCCAAAGGCGTTTCAGAGAATTTGGCAGTACATCCAACCAGCCTCACAACCGCAGACCACGTGTAACCACACCAGCCCAGGACCTCCACATCCAGCATGTTCACCTCCAAGATGAAGACAAAGCTGGCGTTTGGCACGTTGGAGAGGTGTTCTCTTCACGGATGAATCCCGGTTCACACTGTCCAGGGCAGATGGCAGACAGCGTGTGTGGCGTCGTGTGGGTGAGCGGTTTTCTGATGTCAGTGTTGTGGATCGAGTGGCCCATGGTGGCAGTGGGGTTATGGTATGGGCAGGCGTCTGTTATGGACGAAGAACACAGGTGCATTTTATTGATGGCATTTTGAATGCACAGAGATACCGTGACGAGATCCTGAGGCTCACCATACATCCAAGAACATCACCTCATGTTGCAACAGGATAATGCATGGCCCCATGTTGCAAGGATCTGTACACAATTCTTGGAAGCTGAAAATGTCCCAGTTCTTGCATGGCGGCATACTCATCGGACATGTCACCCATTGAGCATGTTTGGGATGCTCTGGACCGGCGTATACGACAGCGTGTACCAGTTCCTGTCAATATCCAGCAACTTCGCACAGCCATTGAAGAGGAGTGGACCAACATTCCACAGGCCACAATTGACAACCTGATCAACTCTATGCGAAGGAGGTGTGTTGCACTGCATGAGGCAAATGGTGGTCACACCAGATACTGACTGGTATCCCCCCCCAATAAAACAAAACTGCACCTTTCAGAGTGGCCTTTTATTGTGGGCAGTCTAAGGCACACCTGTGCACTAATCATGGTGTCTAATCAGCATCTTGGTATGGCACACCTGTGAGGTGGAATGGATTATCTCAGCAAAGGAGAAGTGCTCACTATCACAGATTTAGACTGGTTTGTGAACAATATTTGAGGGAAATGGTGATATTGTGTATGTGGAAAAAGTTTTAGATCTTTGAGTTCATCTCATACAAAATGGGAGCAAAACCAAAAGTGTTGCGTTTATATTTTTGTTGAGTATATATATATATATATATATATATATATATATATCACTGACACACACACACACACACACACACACTGCATTCAGGGAGTATTCACAGCACTTCACTTTTTAAAATTTTTGTTACGTTACAGCCTTATTCGAAAATATACTAAATTAATTTTATCCCTCAAAGTTCTACTCACAACACCCTATAATGACAGCATGACAAAAGTTTCTTTTTTTTATTTTTGCAATTTTTTTAACAATAAAATACAAAGAAATCAAATGTACATAAGTATTCACATATTTTGCTCAATACTTTGATGATGCACCTTTGGCAGCGATTACATCCTCAAGTCTTCATGAATATGATGCCACAAGCTTGGTACACCTATCTTTGGGCAGTTTTTTCCCATTCCTACTTGCAGCAACTCTGAAGCTTCATCAGGTTGGATGTGGAGTATCGGTGCACAGCCATTTTCAGATCTCTCCAGAAATGTTAAATCAGATTCAGGTCTCGTCTCTGACTGGGCCACTGAGTTGTCTTGAAGTCACTCCTTTGATATCTTGGCTGTGTGCTTAGGGTCATTGTCCTGATAAAATATGATCTATTGCCCCAGTTTTCAAGCACTCTGGAGCAGGTTTTCATTCAGGACGTCTGTGTACATTCATCTTTCCCTCAGTTGTGACTTGTCTCAGTTCCTCTCGCTGAAAAACATCCCCACAGCATGATGTTACCACCACCATGCTTCACTGTAGGGATGGTGCCTGGTTTCCTCCAAACATGACGCCTGGCATTCACGCCAAATAGTTGAAATGTTGTCTCATCAGACCAGAGAATTCTGTTTCTCATGGTCTGAGAGTCCTTCAGGTGCCTTTTGGCAAACTCCAGGAAGGCTGCCATGTGCCTTTTACTAAGGAGTGGCTTCCATCTGGCCACTCTACCATACAGGCCTGATTGGTGGATTGCTACAAAGATGGTTGTCCTTCTGGAAGATTATCCTCTCTCCACAGAGGAATGCTGGAGCTCTGACAGAGCAACTATTGGGTTCTTGGTCACCTCCCTGACTAAGGCCCTTCTCCCCAATCACTCAGTTTAGATGAGTGGCCAGCTCTAGGAAGAGTTGGATCTGAACTTCTTGAATTTTTCAGATGATGGAGTGCACTGTGCTCATTGGGTCCTTCAAAGAAGCAGAAATGTTTCTGTACCCTTCCCTCAATTTTGAGCTTCATGGCAAAGGCTGTGAATACTTAGGTACATGTGATTTATTAGGTTTTTAATTTTAATAAATTTGCACTCATCACTCATCTTCAACCGCTTATCCGAGATCGGGTCGCAGGGGCAACAGCTCTAGCAGTGGTCCCCAGACTTCCCTCTCCTGTGCCACATTGACAACCTTTGACTGGGGTATTCCATGGTGTTCCCTGGCCAGTGTGGAGATATAATCTCTCCACCTAGTCCTGGGTCTTCTACGGGGTCTCCTCCCAGCTAGACGTGACTGGAACACCTCCTTGGAGAGCCACCCTTACCAGATGCCCGAACCACCTCAGCTGCCTCCTTTCAATGCGAAGGAGCAGTGGCTCTACTCCGAGCTCACGACGGATAGCCGAACTTCTCACCCTATCTCTATGAAGTTGCAAAAATCTTAAAAGAACAAAACAAAAAAAAAAAACTGTCATTATGTGGGTAGAATTTTGAGCAAAAATAATTTCATCCATTTTCGAAAAAGGACAACCCAAAAGTATGACAAATACACCACTTTCAGCGACGTATCTGCAGAATTATGCTGTACCAAACGCTGTTTGGTCAGTTATCACAGCACTTTTTTCTTTTTTAGAAAATACGTTTATCTGCTTGTTGATTTTAGCCATTTCACGCTCCTGTTGCAAGACAGTGGTTGTAGCACAGTGGTAAAGTTTCTGTCTGGTAATCAGAGCATGTGAGTTCAAATCTAATGAATTTTTTTCTTTTTATTTAACTGTGGGTTCTGTATTGTGTCCTCTTTTATGTATTATTTATATCAACCCAGTGATATTCATTAATTATACAGCTGGTTTTTATTTTATTTTCCTCCATATCAGTGGTGCGATGTGGTGCACCACGTGTGTGAAGGGGCCCTTACACCAGTTATGAAGAAATACAAACAGTGATTGTGCAGGAAGGAGAAGAGTGAGGAAAGCCATCAAGACACCCAGAAGAAGTTATCGGATTCTCTGGCAGTGATTGGAGAAATTGTGCATAGTGCATGTTTTGCATTTTGTATCCACAGTTATACAGCTTCATGATGAAGTGGTATGGAGGAGAATTTTCTTAAAAGAAGACCTGAAAGTTCAGCTGCAATTTGCCAAAAGGTACATCTGAAATGCAAGCCTAGATCTGATGTGTTGGTGGGAGAAAATCCTCCTCTATAATCCTCCTCTGCATGAACAAACTGTTAAGCAAAGGGTGTGAATACTTACGTGCACTTAATTTCTTGTTTTCTCTTTATATATGTTCTTCCATTAGTAGGCAGTGGTGATGTCACTGAAAACAAAATTGTGTATTTTTCAGGAAAAAAGCAGGAAATTCAGCTTTTACTTATTATCTGTGTTTCTGAATGTCAAATGTGAAATGTGCATTATGCAAGCATGTGGAAATTCATTGCAATATGATCAAAGATGAGCAGCTACAGGAGAATGATTCACGCCACTTTCACGATCCACAGCAGTGTCGCAATCACAAGAACATTCACCCAGGTGTTATGTTACTAATACCCCCATTACACATACGCTGTTTGAGGCCGAACTGTGTCAGAATCCAGTCTGTGAACATCTACATATTTGGTCCCATTCACTCGGTTGTCCTGAGTGTGTTGCACATGTTCAAAACACTCTTGGCGGCATTGAGATGCAATACACATCTGATGGCAGCCTATATTCAGTTTTTGCATCATCTGATCACAGTCTACATATTGTGATGGCATCAAAACAGCTTTTGAAATGATCGCAGTTGATTGAGCTCTGAGATCGATCGGTCACAGCAAAGCCTGCTGGGATGTTGTGCCACGCATGTCCACCTCCACTGGACCTCGACCTGGGAGGGCAAAGGAAATGTTGATATGTAATAACATATCTAACAAATAACAAATCTAGGCACGTATGTGGCACTCTGCACACGTTAGAGACTTGGTGCAGCACCCCGCAATGCGGCTGAATGGGATGTCACTGCTGTAATACACTTAAAATTACATATTCACCTCCTATGTCTGTAGCAGGTATGATGTGGAAATGTTTCCCCAGCCCATGACAACAATAGTTGTGTTAAGATGCTATCAAGTGAAATGGAAACAAACAAAAGAGAGAAAACAAAAGAGAACAAAAAGTTTGCTGGCTGTGTCTGAAGAAAGTTGTGCACATTTGGGAAGTTGGCACTAGGGATGGGCATCGATAAGATTTTATCAATATTGATACCATTATCGATTCCGCTTATCGATCTGATTCCTTATCCATTCCCTTATGTATTTGATTTTTAAAAATTTTTATTTATTTATTTTAATTTTTTATGTTGAACTGTTCTATGTGAGGTGCCTTGAGATGGCTTTTGTTGTGATTTGGTGCTTTATAAGCCGATTAAATTGAAATTGAATTGACAATGAACACATTTTATTGAGTCTTAAAGTAAATAAATATGAAATTGGTCACTGGATCCATAAACTTTGGACATAATAACTCTACATGGTGGATCTTTGATCTCTGGACATAAATAGAAATAAACAAAATCTGTAGTTTTGTCAAAATCATTTCCTTTCAGACATTATTGGCATGAATGTCTTTCCATACATCTGAGCTGAGCTCTTACAGCTTGCTGCGCTTCACGTCAGGATGAAATTTATACAGAATCCAGGATGTCTCATTTTTTGGGGGGGGGGGGGGGGGGGTTAGTCAATTGTAGTTTATTATCTGTATTACAATGTTTGTAAGAGGTGTCATTTTATTTAAAGCGGCAATTCGTTTTGAAGTTATTAATTCCAACCGGACTCTGTCTCAGCAGAGAGCCGCGCAGCGTTTGGAGCTGTGCCAACAGAACAGAGGATGATTCTCGTTTCTTGACTGCAACAAGACAAGAGTCCCAGTTAGTGACTTTAATCCACACAAAAGTGACTCACGATATTTTAATGGCTTTGAGAGGGGTTAAGAAGCGGACGTGCCGTTTCTGAAGAGCAGCGAATCAAAGAACCAACGAGCCAGTGGATCGAAGCATTGCTTCATTGGTTTATGCTGGTTCACACTTCAAAGTGGTGTTGCGCTGCAGAAAAGGTTGCTTACAGACCCGCTGAAGGGTCTGTAATCAATGTAGAGGAATGATAGTTTTCCCGACAAACACCCTCAAAACAATGGCCGCTCTGAAGGACGATAAGGGAATCATTAAGCAAAAAGGCTACTGATGTCGGTGGATCGAATAATTTCTTAATGATACCCGAAAAGAACTGGTTCTCGATACCCAACCCAAGTTGGCGCACTGCCAGCACAGTTCAGCAGCAGTTAGGAGTCCAGCCAGACAAATAAAATATAGCAAGGCAAGTATATACTCATCAAACACCTACAGGGATTTTTCACCGGACTGTCCACAAGCAGGTGATCACTGACAGCTGTCAGCCTATTTGTGCGCTCTCTGGATGGACAGCTCCAGTGCTTGCATGCACACGTGTGCGCCCAACGCGTGCATGCAGAGTGGCTGGTACAGCCATTATGAACACACATACAAGCAGCTGAGTGAAAATTTTGGCCACAAACTCGTACGCTGCTTTGATCACTTGTTTTATGCGCGGAGGCACACGTGCACACATGGCGCACGCAGCCGAGTGTACATTTCATCTGGCCACACACTCGTACGCTGTTTAGATCAATTGTTCTACACACGTACACGCACGCACTCAGTCATGTGAGACACACAGACACTCCTGCCAGCGCACCCTCCTCCTGATGAGAGGTCGGTGAGCACTGAGAGTGTGAGGACGAGTGAAAATTTGATTGTGTGAGTGAGTGAGTGGGTGGGTGAGTGACAGCTCCAATGTTGATGCCTTCTGACTGTTGTCTGAAATATGTTTGGGCTGCATCCTGCAGGTGTGCACGAGGCAGTCCGGATGCGTTCTGACACAGCTGACCACGCCTCTTTCCCTCCCAACTGTGTCCGGATTATGAACATATTTGCCTTGTCGGCCTGGTTCCTGCACATTCTTGCTATGTGTGATGGGGGCTTAAGACGCATTGGTTTGAATCCTGTTGTGGGAAATTTTTATTTATTTTTGGCTATCATATTTTGTATTGCTTTGAGCAGATGACAATGGTACAGTTATGCATTTCATAGTTGTAATGTTTATACTTTTTTCTTAATGCAGTCTTCAGTGCTATCGCCACACTTCATTGACACACAAGTAGGTTTTATCACTTTTTACTTATCTCCATAAATAGTAATCAATCGCATTTGCTCAGGCCACCTTTTATAGTGTTACAAATCCATGAGCAAATACAAGTGGAAAAATAGTCTTACAACACCTCAGTGGATTTATCTGACTTCTACACATGCCAGTACAATATGAATTGCATCAGGAAAATAACCTTTTGGCCTGTTACATACATGATCATCGTGCAAGGAAGTCCACTGCATACACACACACACACACATTCATTATATATATATATATATATATATATATATAGCCCTGCCCATGCAAAAATTATTTCCTTGTTGTATGAAAAAGCACCTTGAGAATACACTGTAAAATACATTACTGATATTTGAGAAAATTATTAATATTGGCTCAAAGGTAGTTCTGTATAGGAGCTGATCTACCAATATATACAGCAGGTTTGATTCTAGGTGCGTGTCTCAGGCTACCTGTCTGTTCCTGGACAGAACAATTCATTTGTATTGTCTCGGTGGTAAAGTAACCTGTGATGACTTGCATCCCATCCAGGGGGACTCAGACTCTCAACTAATTTACACTGTGGTGTCCTGGGATAAGCACTGATGGTCCTCACAGCTTACTGAGGATGGCTTCATCATAACTGCTAGACCTCAACTATCCACCTGTAGTGTTAATTTATTTGAATTATTTGTTTTTTCTTGAAACTCAAATTGTATTATCTTATTGAAAAGAATGAGAAAAAAAAGGATTGATGATACAACTTCCTTAGAAGTGAAATTTAATTTTGGGACAGGAGATGGCAATGCAAATTTGTCTCTCTCTCAATCTCCTCTCATAGTTGGAGTAGATGTTGAATCAAGAAGCAAAGTGTATCTCTGCCTCATTATTTTTTCCCCATTTTCTCAGGTTAGTGACAAGTGTCTAAAACTCAATTTAAACAACTCGGTGATCTTTACATGCGAGTCAGAAGTACAATAGCATGATTTGTGTTTGAAGACGGTTTTCCTGAGACCTGTAACACACACTATGAATAAAAGTCCAGATGTTTCTGCACTCTCTGCATGTCAGAATTGGCGACTAAGCTAAGAATGACTCCTGTAAAGTGATACCCCCACACTGTTCAATTGTGAACTTGAAAACATGATGTAATTACTGGGCATTCAATAATGTCATTAATTCATTGGTTTGAAGATCTACCAGTTGCAGGAAAGGCAGACTGGGTGCAGTTGCATCATGCCAGGACAACTGATGCTCGGTGGTTGCTGCTGCCTTGCCTGTTCTTGGCTATAATTTCAATCTAAATGTACTCAGGAAGAACATGGGCCCAGCTCAGAAGACATACAGGGTTGCAAGGAGCTTCTATCCTTTCCCCATTAAATCAAATCACATTTATTCTCTCCTGTACAGACCCTACATTTACCTTTTATTTAAGCAGGTTAGGCCCACTGAGATCGAGACCTCTTTTGCAAGAGAGACCTGGACAATTATAAAGTTTCCAATTCACCTAACGTGCATGTTTTTAAATGTGGCAGGAAGCCAGAGCACCAGGAGGAAACCCAAGCAAACATGAGGAGAACATGCAAACTCCAAACAGAAAGGCCACAAGTGGGAATCAAACCCATGACCTTCATGCTGTGAGGCAACAGTGCTAACCACTAAGCCACCATGCTGCCACTGGGCTGCCTTATAGTTTGATATGGGAATTCAAGCAATCCACATCACATATATACATGGAAGACATGTTTTCATGTTTCTCTCAATTGTCCCAAACATATGTTCTAGTACCTAAGAACCAATTATTTTGTTATTTATAGGTTAGCGCTTATGGAGTCATGAGGTCACTGGACAGAGGTGTTTCATGATACACATATTTTAACAGGAGAACAAAAGTCCAAGTCTTTAGAGCCCTGGTGCGTCCTGTTTAACTGTATGTTTGTGTCCATCTGCATCAGACGCTCAAAGCGCTTTACACATCAATGCCTCACATTCACCCTGATGTCAGGGTGCTGCCATGTAGGCACCACTACACACCGGGAGCAACTAGGCGCAGGGGTACCCAAGTTCGGTCCTCGAGATCTACCTTCCTGACACTCGTATTTGTCTCCCTACTCCAACACACCTGAATCCTATGAAAGGCTCATTAAAATCCTGCTAATGAGTCTTTCACTGAATTCAGGTGTGTCAGAACAGGGAGACAACTACGTGTGTCAGGA